>NW_026887304.1:0-115023 GCF_032173495.1 Musca vetustissima
CGCCTTGATTTGGTCCTTAGAAAAATATTCTTTAAAAAATCCACGCCTTGATTTGGTCCTTAGAAAAATATTCTTTAAAAAATCCACGCCTTGATTTGGTCCTTAGAAAAATATTCTTTAAAAAATCCACGCCTTGATTTGGTCCTTAGAAAAATATTCTTTAAAAAATCTACGCCTTGTTTGGCCTTAAAAAATCTACGCCTAGTTGGTCCTTAGAAAAATATTCTTTAAAAAATCCACGCCTTGATTTGGTCCTTAGAAAAATATTCTTTAAAAAATCCACGCCTTGATTTGGCCCTTAGAAAAATATTCTTTAAAAAATCCACGCCTTGATTTGGTCCTTAGAAAAATATTCTTTAAAAAATCCACGCCTTGATTTGGTCCTTAGAAAAATATTCTTTAAAAAATCCACGCCTTGATTTGGTCCTTAGAAAAATATTCTTTAAAAAATCCACGCCTTGATTTGGCCCTTAGAAAAATATTCTTTAAAAAATCCACGCCTTGATTTGGCCCTTAGAAAAATATTCTTTAAAGAATGCACGCCTTGTCTATGTCCTTGAAAAAATATTATTTTGTATATGAGTCCTTGCACCAAACTATGAACCCTGGCAATTTCATTGCTGATTTCCTTAATGTGTTCCCCGGCGCAATTACCTCCCCCGTCATTTACTTAATGACTTTCCCAATATGTGTGGTACTAAGTACAATGCTAATATTTTAAATACACCCTAAAACTGTTTATTTTACATAAAATAAATTGTCACATTTAAATTAAAATGTATTAGTTTTAAAATAACCAACTCGCCCTCATTTGGCTTAGGACACAGCTCCGTATACTAGGAAACATAAATGTGCATACAAAGCAAATATCCCTTTCATAATGCCACAAGATATGCATCAGGCACACATCCACACACTGCGATCATTTTACTCTTTGGTGAAAAGTGTAATGGTGTTTACACAACCCCATATAACATACACATAAATTTCACGCCTTGATCCAGCCCACATGCTTAGCAGCTGCTCAGAAAAATACATGGCTGCATACACATTACATACTACATACTACTGTTGTTGTCCTGGAGAAAGGCTTTAATCAATACACTGAGTCTCTTTCTCTCGAAATATCTCCCCCACACACGTTCTGTTTTAGAGAAATTATTATAATTTGAAATAAAAAACCGGACAGTGAGTCGAATTTTAAACGTCACCCTCAGTTAGGAGTGAGAGGAAGGGATATGCCATTAAAATATCAAATTGTGAACCCACACACACGCTTTCGATCGTGTGGAGGGAAGGACATACAAAACACATATGCCTGCACAAACATATTATTAGAATAAACTCTTAACAGATGTTATGGATTTTTTTCTGAAAACTATAATTACACTTGAAATATTTTGTAATCTAAAAATGGAGGGAGGTGTAATGACGAGGAAAAATATGTAAAACTCAATATTCTATATACAAAGGGCCTTGAAAAAATACTCTTTAAAAATCCACGTCTTGTCTTGGGTCTTGAAAAAATACTCTTTAAAAACCCACGTCTTGTCTTGGGTCTTGAAAAAATACTCTTTAAAAATCCACGCCTTGTCTTGGGCCTTGAAAAAATACTCTTTAAGAATCCACGCCTTTTCTTGGGCCTTGAAAAAAATTATCTTTAAAAATCCATGCCTATTGAAGGTCCTTAAAAATATTTTTTTAAAAAAATGCTCCTTAAAAATTGTTTTTTTTATTTTAATCCACGCCTATTGAGGGTCCTTGAAAAAACATTCCTTACAAATCCTTCTCTTAACTCTTCATTATCTCCCATCCCTCGTTAAGTATCAATGTTCGAGTCCTTTTAACTAAAGTAAAGTAATTTGAAATTACTGAAAATCACGTTCACGTCACAAATGTCAGCAAATGTGTCATAAACGGAAAAGAGGACAAGGAGTGGCCTCCCTAAGTGGTGTTGTCTGGAAGCTGGAGGAAGGCAAAAAGGATTTAAATTACATTTACTACAAATATGTCAAAGAGTGTCACATTTCATATGAAGGACCACCCGAAGTACAAAAAACAACAAATGCTACCAACAACAAATTATGAAATCGATCGAAAGCACCCTATTCGATGATTGGAGAGAAAAAACATGATGACGATTTTTTAAGGGAGGTGTGGAAATGTCAAATAAATAAAAAATATTTCGGGATATTTTCCGTTGCATAGAAGGTTCGTAGTACTTTCAGTCATAGCTTCTGCAATCATATCTATGCTTCGCAAAATTATCCTTGCTGAAAAAATGCAGATGGTCTGACAGACACCAAAAGCAAAATACAAGGACGAACAGGACTTTCGTAATTATTTTTACAAATTTTTTTCATAAAAAATTATAGAGTCCTTCAAAGAGCACTTTCCTCCGATTTTATTTAACTGATTATCAAAAAAAAAAAAATAATAATAAATAAAATCATACCCAATTAGAGAAGAGGAGGAGGGCAATTGCGACATATGTGCTAACTGAGCCATATGAGTGTGTAAGTGCATGTGCATCACCAAAGTGGTGGCGAAACCGCAATATGTGATAATGACAAATGTTCATCCTCAACCAGACCAGACAAGGCAAGATAAGCCTATGTCGCGACGTTTGTAATTGCGGTAAGTTTCTGTTTTGTTTAACAGTTTATTAACCGAAGAGGGTGGAGGATGGATACGGGATGGGTGGATGTAAAACTGGCAGGGATGTTAGCAAAATTAAGCGTGAGATACTACAGTTGGTTACAATAATCATTATCCTTCCGTAATCCGCCGCCTTCCGTAAATGAGCAAACAAAAACTTATCATTAATTTTTATGTCATCCCCCTGTCACGATAATTGCGCAGACGGCTGCCACTTTATTGCAGAAAAGCGTGATGATTTTGCAACATATGCAGCGGATCACAATAATGCTTTTATTAGGGAAGCGCATTGAACAACTGTTTAAAAAAATCTATTCAAAACTTCGAATGTTAATTTATGACAGAAATTAATTGATTTCCTCAATATTAAAAAATTCAAACGTAAAAATTCTAAGGCCTATTTATGGCGTGGATCATTTAAAGAATATTTTTCTAAGACCTAAGACCTATTTAAGGTGTGGATTTTTTAAAGAATATTTTTCAAGGCTCTGAAGGCCTATTTAGGGCGTGGATTTTTAAAGAATATTTTTTCAAGTCTCTGAAGGTCTACAGACGAGGATTTTTACAGAATATTTTTTCAAAGCTCTGAAGGTCTACATGCGTGGATTTCTAAAGAATATTTTTTCAGGGTTCTGAAGGTCTACAGGCGTGGATTTTTAAAGAATATTTTTTCAAGGCTCTGAAGGTCTATTTAAGGCGTGGATTTTTTAAAGAATATTTTTTCAAGGGTCTGAAGGTCTTTTTAAGGCGTGGATTCTTTAAAGAATATTTTTTCAAGGGTCTGAAGGTCTTTTTAAGGCGTGGATTCTTTAAAGAATATTTTTTCAAGGGTCTGAAGGTCTTTTTAAGGCGTGGATTCTTTAAAGAATATTTTTTCAAGGGTCTGAAGGTCTTTTTAAGGCGTGGATTCTTTAAAGAATATTTTTTCAAGGGTCTGAAGGTCTTTTTAAGGCGTGGATTCTTTAAAGAATATTTTTTCAAGGGTCTGAAGGTCTTTTTAAGGCGTGGATTCTTTAAAGAATATTTATTAGAGGCCTATTTAAGGCGTGGATCTTTTAAAGAATATTTATTAGAGGCCTATTTAAGGCGTGGATCTTTTAAAGAATATTTATTAGAGGCCTATTTAAGGCGTGGATTTTTTAAAGAATATTTTTTCAAGGCCTATTCAAGGCGTGGATTTTTTAAAGAATATTTTTTCAAGGCCTATTCAAGGCGTGGATTTTTTAATGAATATTTCTACTAAGGCCTATTCAAGGCGTGGATTTTATAAAGAATATTTCTTCTAAGGCCTATCAATTAAGGCGTGGGTTTTTTAAAGAATATTTCTTCTAAGGCCTATTTAAGGCGTGGATTTCTTAAAGAATATTTCTTCTAAGGCCTATTTAAGGCGTGGATTTCTTAAAGAATATTTCTTCTAAGGCCTATTCAAGCAAGGCGTGGATTTTTTAAAGAATATTTTTCCAAGGCCTATCAATCAAGGCGTTGATTTTTTAAAGAATATTTTTTCAATGCCTATAAAGGCCCTAGGGAACTGCAGATTTTTTTCAAAACCTATCAAGGCGTTGATTTTTTAAAGAATATTTTTTCTACGTCCTGTTTAAGGCGTGGATTTTTAAAGAATATTTTTTCTAAGGCCTATTCATGGCGAGGATTTTATAAAGAATATTTTTTCTAAGGCCTATTCAAGGCGTGGATTTTTTAAAGAACATTTTTTCTAAGGCCGATTCAACGCGTGGATTTTTTAAAGAACATTTTTTCTAAAGCCTATTCAAGGCGTGGATTTTTTAAGGAATATTTCATGGAGGCGTGTAAGTCATAAACATAATAATTTTAAGCATATATTTGGCCTCCCACATATATAAACAAATACTGTTGCCAAGAAACAGGGACGTAAATAAAATTATGTAGAAAATAAGCAAATTCTGTGAACGAAGCTAAGCCGATAAAAAATTAATGATCGTCCCTAGCAAGAACACGTGTGGCACACATGCGTTTGAAACAAAAAAAAATATTATTGAAAGGGGAACAAAATTATGAGGGTATAGGCAGCTCATCGGCAAACGACCCTTAGCTCTTGAAACAAAGCATAAATATTGTTTTCATAAAAAAAATATTTTTTTTTGAACTTCCGAAAAGGAGCTAAAACAAATACCACAAAATGTTGCAGGAAGCCAAACGAGAACTCACAATAAGAGTGTAGTGACTATTCTGTAAAGCATTTTACATTTTTTGCTCCCTATTGTTGTTGGTTTTGTTCGATACTCAATTACAGGAAATCAAACTCATACGGAAAACACTTCTGCTTAAAATTTAGCAGCAATTTACAACATGAAATCATTTAACAAAATCTATGAATGAATTACACAAAAATAAGAAGCTTGAATGAGCGAGGGAACGACTCAGGAACTGAGCAAATAATGAATTGCAGACGTACATTGCCAATGTACATCGGATATGAGGGTGTGTTTGACAACCCGCACGCTTTTTAGTTTTTTTTTATTTCTGGGCGCAATTTTGCCAGATTTTTAAATACAAACTGCAGCTGCCACCAGTTAATCGCCCAATCATTTGCATAACGACGCACTTGTTAAGTGTTAAGAAGCTGATATTTTTGAATAACATTTGTGTTTCAATTTTGTGGTGAATAAAAAATTACATTGACTTTCAATTACCTATGGGGGAAGTATATTCATATAAAAAATAGTGGAAGTTTTGAATTTATCTCGTACTGACTCTTTAAAAATAATTAAAGTAATGCCTTTCTAATGTATTTTCAATGTAGTAGAAGATACTATTAAATATTGAAGTTTTTCTAACCGATCATCATTTTTCTATTAGACATATGTTTTTTTTTTAATATTTTCTGGACTTACTGACTTTACCACCCATTAATCGATTGATGGAGGGAAAACATATGTTTACACATTCCTTTAATCATAAAGCCGACCTTAATGATAATAATTTCTTACAAAGCTGCCATTAAAATCGACATGTGTGGTATCGACAATCCTTCCCCATACGCAGAATTGTAATTGCGTGGAAATTCTATTGATGTTCAATTTGGTTTTTGAGGTGCTCCCGCGTAGGAAGCGTTACTTGGTTGGTTAACCAACAACCTGCTGATTTCCATGTGAACAGTTTTTTGAGTTATGAATGAAATTCTAAACTCCTCTTCAGATGCTGGTAGGAGTTGAAGATAGATTCACAAATGATGGATTACTTACTGCCATATGTAGGATGATAACTTATCTCAAACACCGAAATACTGTGTGAACATTTAAGAGAATCAATGAAAAGAACGAACATAAGGTGTAATCTGTTTAATTAAACAAAAATCAATTGAATGCGGGTGGTTAATGCTATGATCTTCTTGGTCAATGAAATATTTTTGGAGGTAATGGAGTTTTAATGTAATGTTGGAAACAAAATCATATGAATAAGAAGGGTAACCTCCCGGGGAGAATATTCAAAATAAGGGAAGGGAATTTGATTACAATGTATAAGCCCCTTTACAAAATTTAGTATATCTCCCATACCGTCCTCTTACATCAATATAATTTAAGAACAACCATGCCACTTTCATACACTGGCCGCATTTCCGAAACAGGTCTTTCCGAAGTGAAAATGTACGCTATAAAAATATTAGGTCCATCAAAACAGTAATTCTTATTCGTTAGCCATATCCCCATACCCGTTCAAGATATTGTGATGTTCGGGCCTAGAAAACAGCATGTACCTTGACTTCTGAAAATACATATTTTCAGAAAAAAAGAGAGAAAGAAGAAAAACGTGAGCGGGAGCAAATCTAGAAGCACAGAAGTGAGAACGAAGTCAGGAAATTTTACCAACGGTTAAAACACCAAACCGAGGGCTTTGGTGCAGGCACATCCTCATGTAGAGATGAAGAAGGAAACCTGGTGACAGATACAAACAGCGAGCTGAGGATCTGAAAGGGGCATTTTGAAAAGCTTCTGATATTAAATAGTGGCGGTGAAGAAGATATCCTAGAACCACTAAGATATGACTATGATATGGTATAGAGTGTATACCACCTAGCCAAGATGAGGTCAGAATAGCAATCAATGGGCTGAAGGATAATAAAGCAGGCGGTGGCCGATGGTTTACCAGCCGAACTATTCAATACTGGTGGTCAGGAGCATGTACAAGCTGCTTAGCACAATGTGGCTAGTGGAATGCATGTCCAATGATTGGAACCTCGGTATACTGCATCCCTTGCAAAATAAAGGAGACATCACATCATATGTCAACTTTAAATCAACTAGTTTCCTCCCCATCGAATATAAATGTTATCCTATGTACTGTGTGAACGACTGAAGCCAATGGTCAATGACATGATTTGACCATACCAATGCAGCATCAGACCTGGCAAATCCACAATTGACCAGATTTTCACTCTGCGTCAAATCCTGGAAAAGACCCACGAAAAAAACCACAAACAAAGCCGCATTCGACAGCCTTATCCGTTCAGAGGTGTTTAAAGCCATGTCTGCATTTGACATTCCTGCAAAATTAATTCGGATATGCGGGATAACTTTAAGTGGCACAAGGTCAGCAGTTAAAGTCGGAAAGGACCTATCGGAGCCCTTTAATACCGAACGAGGATTCAGACAAGTTGACAGTTTGTCGTGTGATCTTTTTAACATCCTGCTGGAAAAGGTCATAGGAGAGGCAAAAGTGAACATAAATGGCACTCTTTACACCAAACAACACATGTTACTCGCATACGCCGATGACATCGACATAATGGGTCGAACACTGAGATCGGTAACAGTCACCTTTGAACAAATTAAGAAGCAGTCTGCCAACGTGGGTCTTACAGCAAACGGCGAGAAGACCAAGCCGATGGTATAAACGGGCAAGACGTCCAGTATACTCGGGCCAACTGTGCACCTTGAGAATTACAGCTTCGAGGTAGTCAAAGATTTTATTACCTTGATAGCACCATAAATAAAAGGAATGACATCAGTTTTGAAATTCGGAGAAAGATTGTGATGGCCAACAGATGCTACTATGGTCTGAGTATGCAACTCAAAAGCAAGGCCACCTCCCGCCAGACCAAACTCACACTCTACAAGACGCTGATATTATCCGTGCTATTATATGGATCTGAAGCATGGGTACTTGCGCAAGAAGATGAAGCAGCTATTGGAGTGTTTGAGAGAAACATTCTCCGGAAGATCTATGGGCGTATAAAAGAGGGCCAAGTGATGGTTTACGCAGAAGGAGAAGGCCACCGATCCGATTGAAATATCAAGTAGAAGACAACATCTCGGAACAGAGTCTTTCAAATTGGATAATATGCGCACAAGACCGATGCGCTTGGATTTTTTTTTAACTCGGCTTATGGAACAATTGTTTTGTCACAAGCCAGCTAAGTAAGTAAACACACATTCCTGCCGATAATTATTAAAAGTGGCCCTCCTTTTGGGATAGCCCCATAAAACGGAACTCCCATTATCCAAACAGCCGGGATTATGGTTGGGTTTTTTAGACGAATTTTCCTTAATTTGGGTGTCGAATCTTAATACGGCGCGTTACTTGTTTCTTTATATTAATTGGGAATCTATATACGATAGGTAAGGAATTAAGAGGGTTTCTGTTTTATTGATGGGGTTGGATTCCATTTCCAGATATTTATTAATAATTATAAATTCATCCCCTTAACTGGTGAATAACACGAATAATTTTTGAAGGATAAGGCTCAGATTATTATATAATCTCGAATTAAAACATTAACCCATCCCATGCCAAGGACGTGCTCAGTCGTATATGACAGGGTAGCCAGCAATATTCGTCTTACTTCAAAAAGAAATGATTATCATTGAAAAAAGACCAAGATGTTCAACTGGACCTATATTAAGGGGACCACCCCCCACCCCCATTCACAGGGTCATTTTTTTTTTTTTTTTTTTTTTATTTAATTCGATTCTACACTAATTCAAGAGACAAAATTTCAAGTCAAGAACTCTTGAAGATATAGCCGATTTATTCTGTCAGCATCAAGTGACGGCTGAAGGGCTTCTCAAACTTTAAACGTGTTTTTCTCTAAACGAATGGCGGGCACGATAACTCAACAACTAATAATCCAATCGATTCCAAATTTTCACACGTTTCTCTGTGAGTGTATAGCTATCGTATGAACTAGGATCAAGCCAATCGGCGAAGAACTTCCTTATTTTTTAACTTGGCTGTTGGTCAAAAATCGGCGATTTTCCAGAAATATTTTTTCAAAGGTCCGCCATTTTGTTAATTTTAGAGCGAAGTCAATAATCCTAGTTCATACGCCAGACATTTACTCTGGAACCAGACATGTACTCCTAGAGCCAGACATGTACTCTTTCTAACACCGTTGGAATTTTCGGATTCCGATGTTCCAGTGAGGAGTTATCATGCCCTCACTGGAACATCGTAAGGACTTTCTTTAATTACAAAAAACAACAACAAAACAATAACAAAAATTTGTTATTATTATTATTTTTCTTCTCTTTTACATCTTATTATTTTTCTCCTCTTTTACATCTACAAATATATATATATGCAAAGTTACATACCTTAACAAGCATTGGTATTGATTTACCAGCCCTTTGAAAATCTTGAAAAATTAAAATCGAGAATGGGGGGGGGACCCTTAAGAGAATATCATATACTCATAAATCAATAGATATAGCATTTCCATATTTATTAAAGATCAAAGTTCTTATTTATATTTCTCGAAGTAATGTCACGTGAAAATTTCGATGAATATTTTTCATCGGCTAAAAACATATTCTCTTTAGGGATTTAATTAGCAAACGATGCTCTTCATACCGTATGGTCATCAGCTGATTGTTATTAAAATCCAAAAAGATCTTAATAATCCCTTATGGTCCAAGTTTCCTCGTGTATCAACATATGCTACTCTTACGTTGTTAGCTAGGCATACGAACGGCACGTTCATGGCATGCTTAATGTCAGCATGAGATCAAAAAAAGTCAGATAAGAAAATCACACAAAGGATGATATCGACAGGATGATGCTGATCACATCAATATGATGGTGACCACATGCTCACACACACACCGTTCCTTCTTCTACACGAACTTGAGATGCTGATAAATTACGATTTTATGTTGAAGATTTCCCAAACAAAACCCTTAAAGATTTCTAGTACGTAGCTGAAAGAAATGAAAAGATTCTAATTTCCTAAGCTGAGAACTAGCAGCTGTTTTGCCCCTTTTTCATTTGGCCATTGAATTTTACAACAAAAGAAATTTCCCAAAAAAGAGAAAGAAAAATAAGAAAACATGTTGTTGACGTAACACATGGCGTTGATGTTGGTGGTAGAGCACCACCATCAGCCACCTTTCCCTCTTGTTTTTTTTCTTTTTACTATTGTCCTTTTGTGTTTCATTTGGTAGGTGGATCCTTTTTGTTTTTATGTGTTTCAGCAGTACAAGTGTGCTAATGCATTTGTGTGTGCGTACATGTGTTCGTTCGTTTGGAAAGTGTTGTAGGGGTGGCTCAACCAGCCAACCATCACTGGTCGAACGATCATTCCTAGAGTTAAGGTTCTCTTTTGTTTTGCCACTACCACCATCCAACCAGCCAGCCTGCAAGTCACCCAAAAAGAAGGTGGCTGGCTGACAGATGATAGCCAGTGTAAAAATTTGTTGTTTAGCCAAGTCATTATTGTTGCTGTTGTTAATGCGCATGCCCGGCACACTTTGTCATCAACGATTTTCGTTCAATTTATTTTCCTTCTGTTTCCTGTTTCAAAAATAATTTGTTTAACAAAATACTGTGCATTGCAAGATTGGAAACATGTGTCATTTTGTGTTGTACAGCTGCTGTATAACAAATTTGAGATATTTCCATATCAATACAATATTTCTATCTCTGTAAGACAGCGTGGAGATCTTATATTCGTAAAGGATCGATTTAAGGGGGGTTTCCATGGTGGATTGACTAAAGGTCCCGTCCCATACATAAAGTGATTTTCAAGAAAATGTGTTTGAATTATTTGGAGGGTGACAAAAGTCTCAGCCAATTATTGTCAGATCCACTCGAGTCAATAACAATTTTCGATGTTTTAAAATTTGCAAGTTAGCACACAAATTCAAGCCAGGTGATCACCAGCCACTTTGTATCTCTTCTGAGTGGGTCCTTCAAATGCATTCAAATTATGCGGAATTCCATCGAAAAATCCTTTACTGACGATGTCCAATTACTGATCGTTTTCTACGTGAAAATAGTAGTCGATTGGATGTCAAAAACACAAATAATTATTGTTGAAAGGTCTCTCCACCCTCATCGTGTGAATGTTAGACTTTATTGTACAGTACTTTTTAGGAAATCCACTTGAATCAACAGGTACGGTGAAAAGATTGCATCATCGAGATATGGTTTTCTGGATCTGGACAACTATTACTTTCACAGGCAGCGAACCCATTACTATTTAAACGACAAGTTTCTTTTCAGTCCAAGAAGTGATCAAAATTGACCAGAGAGAGAGACTTTGCAACAAATATAATTTTTTAGAAGACACGTGTATAGGCATTTTGAATGTTTACGTCAGGTGACCTAAAAAGGCACGGCAATATTTCCCATTTCCAATACATTTGAAAATATTCGGATGAAAATTTCTCGATATCCTTGCAAGACACCTAATCTTTGGAAATATTGCTGATATAAATGTGAGGAATATTTTTGCCTAATACGATAACTCTTAGTCGATTCTCTGAAGGGATCTTTTCAGTCCCCTTTTCAAGAAATGATTTTACATTCATTTTAAACGGTGTTATAGCAGATTAGAATATTCTCCAAATTGTTCCCCATAAAGTTTTACGAAAAGTCTCAGAATAGACCAAGACTCGAAAATCGGCCCAAACGTCACAAATCTTAACAATATGAGAAGTCATTTTAGGGTTAAAACCGATCTAATTCCGAGTTTGAACCAATGTTTCCCATAGATTTCGTTTAGACTTCGACTCACTGATGGGGTCTTTTCGATCCATTTTTCCTGGATCTCGTGGCCGTGTTCACCCTGGTCAATTGACTGAAATTGTTATACTCTATTCGAAATATTTTCCATGTTCGTCCGTCTGTTTCTTTAAGTCACGATAGAGATCACAGTATTTAAGGTAGAGTTCTGTAATTTTTAACAAACATTGCTACTACTTCTTCCTTCGATCCACGTTTTAGTATAGCCCTCCTATAACGTTACCGGCCCATATTCAGTATGCAGAAAATATTCAATATAAGTCAATGTTTTTACATAGGTAAGGTCATTTGAAATAAGGTATTAGACGCATTATTTCAAAGTGGTTGTAGTTTGACATTCAGCTTCTGAGTGAGTCCTAGCCGAATAACCCAGCCAAATATTCGGCCCACAACTTTCTTGCTTGATTTTCATCATTGAAATCATACTTATCCCAAAAATAAAATTTTTGTTTCGTAATTTCAAAACAACAAATCCCTCTATCTAGAGAAGACAGTTATTTTCTACATAGAACTTGAGATAAGAAGAATCCCGTAGAACAAGGTCCCCAACTTTAGTATATTAGTAGTGGATATTCTATCGAAAGAAACCCTACATAAAATTAAACAAAAATACCCAAAGGATTCTCTGCTCTTGAAGATTATTGGAAATACTATATAAAGACGGCTCATAGACGGTCTTCTACAAAAGACTAATACAAGGAATTCTATCCATAATGGGAATTAAAAACATATGATTTCTTCTATTCTTTCTTACCACAATTTTAAGCCCCTTCAGACTTTTTCTAAATGCCATTTCATACGTATCCCTTTCCCACAGAAAACATTTCGAAATTGTGTATGCTTGATAATAATCACATAATTTCATTCTATGACATTTAAATGTAATTTTCATATAAAAATAAACATTTAAAATCCATAGGGACAATAAGAATAACAACAATAACACAGCAACGCAAAGTCAGATGTCATATGTTTATGTGATGTTGTTTGTGCGCTATTAATTGCATTTAAATGCTCATTGGCGTCAGCTGGTGAAATGTGAGTATTTTTCTCATATTTACATTATTTTATTATTTTTATAATTTATGATGTGTTGTTAATATTTTAATTATAGTGTCTAAATCATTATTTATTTTCTAATGTTGTTAGAATATCTCTAGAAGGCTGTTTTGGGTAATTTTCTTCGAAAGACTTAAGACACAAACGTTGGGAAACCTTAATGACCATTTTTTATGGCTAAATAAAACTAGAAGTCAGTTTTTTTACATTTTTCTCATGAATATCTTAAGATTTTGAAAGATTTTCTTTTTCAAATGAAAATATAAAAATATGCATTAGATTTGAGGCATAAATTCTTATGTAGTACACATACGTATATAAATAATAGCATATTATATTGATAATATCCTACAAAATTTTTTAGAAATTTAGGAATATGGTTTGAGAAAATCAAAATTTCCTAGAACTTGTAAATAATTATGGAGATCAAATATGTAGTTGAATAGACTCCTGGCACAAAAACACATTTATAAATTCTAAAAATAATTTGGCATCAATAGAGCTATTGAGAATATATCAAATCCATAAGTTACAAAATTGTTGTCAAAAATGCAAAATTTGGCAGATAAGGAGCCATTGACCACGAGCTGTTTTATACGAATTTAATTTAGATGTCGATTCCAAAGTACCTTTGCATATAAAAATAATACCTTTTGCATATAAAAATAGACAATTTTATATTAGGCAGATATCCTCAGATATTTATTATAGAATATTCTCTTATTTCAGTACAGTATAATTCTTTTTTAACAGGTAAAGATGTTTGCTTTTCGAAGAAGATTTAGCAGGAACGATTTAGAAAAACTTCGCCTTGACCTATTATCTTCGTACGGGACTTAGGCTTAGTAAAAACAATAAGTTCTGCAAAGCTTCGGACATTCCATTCACCTGATATTGGATTTATAAATACTGAAATTGTTGAATTTAATCTTCGGTAGATTAAACCGTTGTAATCGGCACTATTAAAGTAGAAGGCACAACGGGTCCGGGACGTAGATTAAGATCAAGCTGATCATGTGTTGTTCAACTACTGTCTCTCGCAGGGAGTTTGAATAGAGGCATATGTTTCGTTTCGTCCGGAAGGATTCACATGAATATGAATTTTTGAGCGATTCGTCATATCACTAGCTTTATTTTGTATTCCTTCAGATTTTAGTCTCCAACACCCAGACGAAACATATGAAGATAGAATCTTGAAATTTGGGTTAAAGACCCGTTGGGAGTCTTTAAATGTATTTAGCTGTATGTATTTAGCTTCAATGTCCCTTTTTTAGAATAATCATCTCAAATTCGGAATTTGGCCCTTCTTAACGACTTCGCTATTAAAGTAGAGAACAATATGCCCTTAGCTTTCGTCAGACTAATGTCCTCGATTTGAGGAAATTAGTCCCACTCATAGAAGTTTTTTTTTTTTTTTTTTTGATTTACCAGAAGTCAGGGTTCCATCGTCCAAAACGAGCAAAACATGGTAATAGAATTAAGATTGCCACTTTCTTGAGGAGGTATCAGAAGTGGTGCACCGATTGAGCTCATCTTCACACTTGATCTAGGTTTGGTTAAAATAATTACGAAGTGTGATGTTTGGAAGAAATTGGATATCCAGATTTGAGGATTAAAATGTTTGCAAATGTTGGCATTTTGGGGTGGAGGCACTAGAATGGTTGGACCGATAAGCCCCATCTTTGAACTTTATAAAGGCTTAGTTATAAAAAGTAGATTATGCACGCTTTTGTTCAAATCGGATACTCGTTTCTCATTATATTATAAAACTGTCAGCCAAATTTTGACTATTTTGTGCAAGAAGGAGTGGACCCATATGTCACATATTAGACAGAAATCTGAGGTTATAAAACACTGGAAACATTAATCATATTAGTCTACCTATATTTCAAGGAATTCTATATTCTTTACGAAGCCCTTTAGTATTTACCATTAACACCTCCTTGTGTCATTGGGACATGAATAGTATCATTGCCCAAGAATTTGGTTCGAGGGTTTGGAAAAGCTGTGGAATTGTGTCCTGTATTTTTTTCTAAGTTTATTTGTTATGTAATAAGATTTCATTTAATTTATATTATATTTTTCTTCTAGTCTATTCGTTATTCCATACGATATTTGTGAGTATCTGGTATTGGTTGTAATTCCTTAGTGATCCGATACTCAATATAATTCGTACTAGACCGTGTTGAAAGGAATTACTAAGGGTTTTTGTACATCGTTCTCGATATTCGACAAGCTAAACTTCGCTTATTTTCTGAAATTTACTATTTATAAGAAATCATCAGGTTGTTCCAAAAAACTACGATTTTCCAATCCAAGAATCCATTTTCAAATGCTTATAAACGTATGGAAATTGCATATTAGTCTCATATACAATCCCTACTGTTACAAAAACATATCCCGGTTTTTTATAAATCACATTAGAATTGCCTTATAATGATTATAACCCCTATCCTCCTCCTCCAGCCGTCTATGCAAATCATTAACCCGCCCATTCAGCAATTACACACATAATCTCAAAAAATTACAATGGCATTGCAATATGCATGCAAAGGATGAGGAGACTAGCATCCCTTAAGTATGACAACACTAAAATGCAGATTAGACACGAAACTAAACCGATCAGTTTTAAATGAAATCTTCTCTCTCGCACACACACACAATGCACTTCCTACTTAAGGGAAACGAATTAAGTGATGACACGCACACTCGGGACACATGCGGATATATCGCTTGCCTAAATAATGGCATCACTCTCTATGAAATGTGAAAACCAAACATAATTTATATCCTGACCTTTTTGAATGGACGTCGTCGACAATAAGACGAGTCGTACTTTGTGGTCGTCGTTTGCCAGTCGGTTGGTAATTACATGGCCACATGGGCACCCGCACACTTTCCAAACTCAAATTTGGAAATGTGTCATGCAAAGGATGAGGAGACTGCATTAAGAGGACCACGTCGACGACGACTATAAGAGGGAGAGATTGAAGAGAGGGCTCTACATTTCATGACCAAATAATTGCAAATGTCAAATTAAGAAAACCCCTTAATGCGGGTTCGATAATTGTTGCCATCAATAATATTTGAAAAAAAGTGGAAGATAGAGAAGAGAAGCAGTAGCAGAAGAAGAAAATGGTTTATCATAATTACAGACCACATGAAATAAAAGAACAACAAGCGACAAACAGACGCTGGTGGATGATTATGTTGGAGATGGGTAGACGACAGATATCTTGTTGAAAATACATTATTGTGGAGGAAATATTGAAATACTAAAGTGAAGTTTTGAAGTACTGCACATAAATTACAACAACTAAGCCTTCTCTTATTTCAATTTTAATTCGAATATTGACAACTGAATATGACACAATATTTATGGAACGGAAGTTGATTAATAATGCAGTGATGATAAAGGAGTGTCACATGAATGCATTAATCGGTACTCAAGGGTGAAATAAATAGGGGGAGTATTTAAATCCAACTCTTAATACCCAGACTTCCTCACCATGGCGTTTTATGAACTTCTGGATTTGAAGACATTTTGAGTGCAAGAAAAATTCCGCATTGTAAGATCTAAAAAAGTATTTTAAAAAATATTCTTTAAAAAAATCCACGCCTTGATTGATAGGCCTTGAAAAAATATTCTTTAAAAAAAAAATCCACGCCTTGATTGATAGGCCTTGAAAACATATTCTTTAAAAAAATCCACGCCTTGATTGATAGGCCTTGAAAAAATATTCTTTAAAAAATCCACGCCTTGATTGATAGGCCTTGAAAAAATATTCTTTAAAAAATCCACGCCTTGATTGATAGGCCTTGAAAAAATATTCTTCAAAAAATCCACGCCTTGATCGATAGGCCTTGAAAAAATATTCTTTAAAAAATCCACGCCTTGATTGATAGGCCTTGAAAAAATATTCTTTAAAAAATCCAGGCCTTGCTTGCATAAATATTCTTTAAAAAATGCATGTCCCCTAAGAACCAAATATCTACTCAATACCGAATTCTTCTCATCCAAGGAAAACCCCCGTATAAAGATTAGAAGGAACGAAAACATTTGTTTTTAGTCTCTTCACTCAGCTTATCAGCATTTCCCAAACGAAAACCAGTCCTTTTGTAAAATAATTACGTGCTCTTTTCATAATTCCATTTTCTTAATTTGAAGTTAATGATCTTTTTGTTGACCTCTGCCAAATCGGCGTTTGTTTTTAAGTGTTTTCCACTTTCTACACCGGACGGGATAGACCACGTGTTGACCTTACGGAAAACTTGTCAAGGAAATTAACCAATTGATAATCTGTTGTGTGTGTCTGTGAGTGTGTGTGCGCTTGTGGAAGTGGAAATCTTAATTACATTAATTATAAAATCTGGATGAATCTGGATATTTTTCCAATTGGTAGCCAGCAGCGATGAGGGCCACCCATGCTATAATGATCTAGTTTCCGTTTCCTCTTTTCAAGATCACAGGGAATTTTGATTTTTGAACTTTTCATGCATGTCAAAGGTCAATGAAATACAGTGGAGTGTAACACTTACCTTTGGCGGTCAATGGCCAACTATCGGAACTAGTTTGAAACTGAAATGATAGAAAAAATTGAAATAAATAAATTATGGGGTCAAAAGTGCAATACTATGATTATATAAAAAAGAAAAAAATATATCAGGAGAAAAAAGAAGAAGAGGGAAGTTAAAAATTTGTCTAGCAATAGGGAGGCTATCAATTAAAGAGTTTTATCTCTAGAAGACATATGAAAGGTTGATTGTCTACATGAGACTATTATAAGGACTTCTATCCATAAAAGACCGTAGACCGAAATAATCTGATGATTGTTCGGAACTTAAAAAATATTAAAAAAAAATCTTATACGGGTTCGTGGATTTTTTTGGATCCTAAAAAGATTTTTTTAAAACGTTAAAAAGCACACAAATAAGAACAAATACGAACTTATATTTGTTCGGTTTGACTATAGGCTTTTCTTAAATGAAAACTTATTTGAAAGATGGTCCTTGAAGAATCCGCAGTGATTTGTGATCTGTTGATGACCCTTGAAAAAATATTTTTTTCTAAATTCACGCCTATTGATGACCCTTGAAAAAATATTTTTTTCTAAATTCACGCCTATTGATGACCCTTGAAAAAATATTTTTTTCTAAATCCACGCCTATTGATGACCCTTGAAAAAATATTTTTTCTAAATCCACGCCTGTTGATGACCCTTGAAAAAATATTTTTTCTAAATTCACGCCTATTGATGGCCCTTGAAAAAATATTTTTTTCTAAATCCACGCCTATTGATGACCCTTGAAAAAATATTTTTTCTAAATCCAGGCGTGGATTGATGACCCTTGAAAAATATTTTTTCTAAATCCAGGCGTAGATTGCTGACCCTTGAAAAAATATTTTTTCTAAATCCACGCCTGTTGATGACCCTTGAAAATATTTTTTATAAATCCAGGCGTGGATTGATGTCCCTTGAAAAATACAAGCCTTGTTGTGGTCCTTGAAAAAATATTTTTTACGCCTTCTTTGCGCCATGTTGGGGTCTCTGAACACTTCTTTCTTTGTTGGTCCTCTTATAGATGGTCCTTAAAAAATTTAGCCTTTTATCATAAAAATTATTTACTTTTATTGATAATCCTTTAAAAATTTCGTTTTTAATGTCCATTAACAATGATTCACCAAAATAAACAAAAGACTTAAGACATAAACGTTAAGCATGGCAAACTTTTAGATGCGCATGAATAAATCCCCAACCATGAAAATACGCTCTCGCTGCAATTGAAAAAATAAACTAAAAAAAATATAATTATGTGGAATTTTTGTTGTTGTATATATGATCGTTGCTCTTTCGCTCTCCCCCTCTTTGGAGAAATGAAACCAAAACGCGTGCCACTATCACTTCCATGGCAAAATGCAATTTTAACAAATTTTCATAGTCCGCCAGTCAGTCGGTCGGTTGGTCAGTCATACATCAGTTGATTTCCACTGAACGCTTACTCAGAAAAGGGTTCCGAACCAATGTGCATATAAGCATGCCATTGCAAGTATTAACATAGACAACAACAAAAAATTTAATGGAAAAAAATGAAACTGAAACATAAAAAAAATAATGTGGACTCCCCCTCACTGCACACCCCTTTTCTGAATTATAAAAAAAAGAAAAAGAGAAACGCTAAACAGAAAATTGTAGATACATAAGAGTACATTGTGGGGTAACATTGACCAGCAGTCAGGTCGTGTTGGAAACTTGAAATAATTACTATTAGAATTTTGTCGACCATGACATTTTCTTGTTCGGTGGTGTTCTACCACTGCCTGCAATTCTGCCATTATCATGAAAAAAAGAATGACTGAATTTCATTTGCAAGGAAAATAATTTACGAGTACATGACCCCAGAATAAATAATGAAAAATAACACATGATACATAATAGAATAATAGGGTGGAATACCTCTAACAGACCTCGTATCCTGGATTTTATAAAACAAAATATTTTTTTCAGGTCCAATTCTAGGCGTGGATTTTTATACCCTTTATCTCACCGTGGTACAGGGTATTATGTCTTTGTGCATATGTTTGTAACAGGGAAAAATAATCGAGATAGACCCATGGTTCCTTCTGAGTCGATTTATGCATATCCGTCTGTCTGTCCATGTTAAATTGTAAACAAAGTATAGGTTGCATTTATGATTCGAATTGGATGAAATTTGGCACAGCTCATTTGTTTGGCCCAAGGGCGAACCCTATTGAAATTGGGAAAAATCGGTTCAGATTTAGATATATCTCCCATATATATTTTCGTCCGATTTAAGGTAAATGGTGTACCAAAGTCCTTATATATCTTTCGATTTGCACGAAATTTGGCACAGCGTAATGAATAAGGTCTAGAATGATGTGTGTTAAGTATCGTGAAAATGGGTTCGGATTTAGATATAGCTCCCATATATAGTTTCGCCCGATTTTAGGTATATAGACCACTAAAGTCCCTGGAAATATTTTGATTTGCACGAAATTGTGCATAACATACTGAATTGCTTCTATAATAATGTGTGCTAAGTTTCATGAAAATCGGTTCAGATTTAGGTATAGCTCCCATATATATCTTCGTCCGATTTAAGGTAAATGGTGTACCAATGTCCCTATATATCGTGCGAATTTGGCATAGCGTACAGAATTGAGTCTAGAATGATGTGTGCAAAGTTTCGTGAAAATCGGTTCAGATTTAGATATAGCTTCCATATATATTTTCGTCCGATTTAAAGTTAAATGGTGTACCAATGCCCCTACATATCATTCGATTTGCACGAAATTTGGCATAGCGTATTGAATTGTGTCCATAAAAATGTGTGCTAAGTTTCATGTAAATCGGTTCAAATTTAGATATAGCTCTCATTTGGCATAGCGTACTGAATTAAGTCTAGATTATTTCCCTGAAATCGGTTTAGACATATAGATATATAACAAAGACGCGACGTCTGTTAGGATATATATCTAGTCACCCAAAGGGGTAAAGGGTATCATATAGTCGACCCAGTCCGACTTTACTACTGTCCTTACTGGTTTAAAAATATTTTTGTTTTTTATTATTTTTTTTTTCAAGTCCAATTCTAGGCGTAGATTTTTGAAAGAATATTTTATCAGGTTCAATTCTAGGCATGAATTCAATTTTCAATTAAACCTCCCTAATATGAAACACATTTTTCCTTTAATTTCCATTCGGAATTTTTTCTAATTTTCATAAGTTCAGTGTTCGCTAAACGATCACTGAACGAGATCAGCACATAGAACTGCATATATATGAACGTCATATAATTTATGCAGTCAACCCATTGTGAGATGGGGTACTTGAACACATACAAAAATATATACATGATCTACGATACATACATAACCTCATTTCCTCCATTCAAATGTATGTAAAAAGCGACACATATGTTACGAATCTATGTAACATACCATTGACAATGATCCATAGATACCAGCAATGTGTCATATGCCAGTTTGCTGGCCTGCCACCATTGTTGTCTGCGTAGTTTTCTAACGGGTCAATGGTATTTGGCTTGCCTGTCGCTGTCGCCCTACAATGTCAACAACAACAAAAATGTTGATAATTTGAAAGTTATTCTGGCTTGAAATGATCAAAAGCGCCTTAATTTTTGTAACACACCATGCGCACACGCTGCCGGTATCTCCAACCATGCAAATCCTCATTAGAATAACAGAGAAAACAGAACAGGAAATTGTTGGAAAAACAAAAGCCTCTAAAGGATACACATGTGGCGCGAAGGAAATGAAGTGGACATTGTATATCCTGTCGAGGTAAAAGGACATGCCTATTTTGTTTTCAGTTTCGGTGCAGCTGATATTTGTATAATAGGAACGAAAAATATTTTGAATGTATGGCGTAACAGAAAGGAAATTTGTGTGGGGTGCGTTGCATAGAACCCTAATTACAAAATGTAATATACAACATACTAATTAAATACAGGACAATATGACATATAGAACCAAACTATCATTTCAATAGACTGAAGGCCTCAACTAACTGAAGAAGACTTATTCTATTATACGTAAAATAAATCTCTTCGACATATAAGGCGTGGATTTCTAAAGAATATTTTTCTGAGGCCTATAACAGTCGCGGACTTGAAAAGAATATTTTTCTGAGGCTTATAACAGGCGCGGACTTGAAAAGCATATTTTTGAGACCTATAAAAGGCGACGATTTTTTACAGAATATTTTTCTGAGACCTCTTAAAGAATATTTTTCTGATGCCTCCTAAAGCATATGTTTCTAAGGCCTATTCAAGCAAGGCGTGGATTTTTTAAAGAATATTTATCTGAGGCCTATCAATCAAGGCGTGGATTTTTTAAAGAATATTTTTCTGAGGCCTATCAATCAAGGCGTGGATCTTTTAAAGAATATTTTTCTGAGGCCTATCAATCAAGGCGTGGATCTTTTAAAGAATATTTTTCTGAGGCCTATCAATCAAGGCGTGGATCTTTTAAAGAATATTTTTCTGAGGCCTATCAATCAAGGCGTGGATCTTTTAAAGAATATTTTTCTGAGGCCTATCAATCAAGGCGTGGATCTTTTAAAGAATATTTTTCTGAGGCCTATCAATCAAGGCGTGGATCTTTTAAAGAATATTTTTCTGAGGCCTATCAATCAAGGCGTGGATCTTTTAAAGAATATTTTTCTGAGGCCTATCAATCAAGGCGTGGATCTTTTAAAGAATATTTTTCTGAGGCCTATCAATCAAGGCGTGGATCTTTTAAAGAATATTTTTCTGAGGCCTATCAATCAAGGCGTGGATCTTTTAAAGAATATTTTTCTGAGGCCTATCAATCAAGGCGTGGATCTTTTAAAGAATATTTTTCTGAGGCCTATCAATCAAGGCGTGGATCTTTTAAAGAATATTTTTCTTTTTTAAAGAATATTTTTTCAAGGCCTATCAATCAAGGCATGGATTGTTTAAAGAATATTTTTCTAAGGCCTATCAATCAAGACGTGGATTTTTTAAAGAATATTTTTTCAAGGCCTATGAAAGGCGTGGATTTTTTAAAGAATATTTTTTCAAGGCCTATCAATCAAGACGTGGATTTTTTAAAGAATATTTTTCTGAGGCCTACCAATTAAGGCGTGTATTTTTTAAAGAATATTTTTCTGAGGCCTATAAAAGGCGTGGATTTTTTAAAGAATATTTTTCTGAGGCCTATAAAAGGCGTGGATTTTTTAAAGAATATTTTTCTGAGGCCTATCAATCAAGGCGTGGATTTTTTAAAGAATATTTTTCTGAGGCCTATCAATCAAGGCGTGGATTTTTTAAAGAATATTTTTCTGAGGCCTATCAATCAAGGCGTGGATTTTTTAAAGAATATTTTTCTGAGGCCTATCAATCAAGGCGTGGATTTTTTAAAGAATATTTTTCTGAGGCCTATCAATCAAGGCGTGGATTTTTTAAAGAATATTTTTCTGAGGCCTATCAATCAAGGCGTGGATTTTTTAAAGAATATTTTTCTGAGGCCTATCAATCAAGGCGTGGATTTTTTAAAGAATATTTTTCTGAGGCCTATCAATCAAGGCGTGGATTTTTTAAAGAATATTTTTCTGAGGCCTATCAATCAAGGCGTGGATTTTTTAAAGAATATTTTTCTGAGGCCTATAAAAGGCGTGGATTTTTTAAAGAATATTTTTCTGAGGCCTATAAAAGGCGTGGATTTTTTAAAGAATATTTTTGGAGGCCTATAAAAGGCGTGGATTTTTTAAAGAATATTTTTCGGTGAATGGAAAATCTATAACCTGAAGAATATAAAGTACCTATTCTTTTTTTTTTTTTTTTTTTTTTGGAATATAAGGCTGAAGAAGAAAACTCCTATCACCTCTTTAGTGAATATTATAGTAATTTTTGGCGTTGTTTTGATTTAATGTAAAAATGTTTTTCGTATACCTAACCCTTTCTAATATTAAGACATACATAATTACCGACAAAAAGACCCGTTAGATCTATTCAATGATACCACAAAAACAACAACCGAAAAATGAGTCATAGCTTCTAAAGTTTCCATGACTGCATTCCGAAGGGTTTGGGCTGCGGATGTTAATGCACGAGATGAAATGGAATCCGAGGTGTATGTATGTACATCATTAAATTAGGCACCAATTGTCATGTTGTGGCTCATTCATAGAGCCGATGTTTGTTGTTGTCCGTTGCCACATTTGATAATGTTGTTGTAATTCCATAAAAATGACGACAACGACCCTCTTAACATGATTACCCCAACACCACTGTTAGCTGCCACAATGCATCAAGCTAAGAAAAGCTATGGGACCCATTCGCTCTGTGCTTCTCTGCACTCCATTTCGGTACATGGAATCTCTGGAATGTTTCCACATGTTAATGTTTCGTGATGTGAGGCCACCACATCTGAAGTAATTAATGATGGGTAATTTTTTGTTGTTGTTTTTATAAAGAAATCCAATAAATTTGATGAGTTGCTTAAAAAGTCTACTTGAGCAGGGTACTCAAGTGGTGGAGGAAGTTTTCTCAACAGATTGATGTTGTGTTGGTGGGAAAGGGAGGGGCGGGACATGCTAAATTATAAAATAATTTGAAGTTTGTAGTTGTAAACCCCAAACGTGATCATCAATTGATACAAGGTGTTACACAAAAATGAGTTATGGACAATATGGGATTATGGGTCCATTAACTTGGAGACACGTTTGGAATTCTAGCTAAAAACATTTATTAAGGGAAATGATTATATACATAAAAGCTGTTGGCATACCAAAATTGCTATTTGAAAAAGAAATACCTTGGAATGTTCTCTTTAAAAATTTACCTGCTGACAATCTTCTAAAGCTCTTCCATGGCAAGGTGCTGAGCATTTGTCCCATATAAATATTAAAATTATTTCCTATATCCCAGCTATAATCAGGCACTTCTATTCTACACAAAATCACATCAAAAACCCCAACCAAGAAGGTTATACCATGCAATCCCAAAGAGAGAGGAAGGGGAAGAGGTGCAAATGATTAATTACCTTAAATAGGGGAAAACATCAACAACAAAATTAAAAAAAAAAGAAAACAAAACTTAAATCAAATATTTTATTGCTCTTTGAGGAGGTGCACTCAACGGAACGTAGAATGCATCATTCCGTTTTTTGTGGAATCATGTGTTTCTGTGGATATTCAAAGACATAAAAATAATCTTATTTGGCCACAGTTGTTGTTGTGGAAGCCCATAAAAAATTAATTTGAAGATGCTTTCCGAAATTTAGATGTTTAGCTGGTGCTGCTGCTGCTTTGGCGGCTGGTGGTGGGGCCAAAATAACATCTAATTGGAATGTCTGCATGTGTTCTACAAGATCATGTTCCTGGAAAATATTTGTATATACGATGCATTTTTATTTTGGGGGAGTGGGAATGCAAACGACTGTTCTTTTGTTTGGGGAGGTAAAGACATGGAAATAGAAACTTGTAAACATATTTTTTATTTAAAGTGGATCTCGTGTTGAATTGTCAACGACAATCGATTGATTGAAACACTTATCAAGTCTAGGAAGTTGTTGTACAAGGGAAGAGTTGTTGCCTTGTTTTGTTTTTTTAATTTTTAAAATGAGGTTGTTGTGACATTTTCTTATAGATAAACAAAATCTGTAAAAAAAACTCTTTTATAAGATCCTCTTTAGAAAAATTACATTTATTTTTGGAATACATACAGAGAAGTGGTATTGGAAATCTTTAGTTTTGGAAAAGGTGTTCAATATGCGAAAGACGATTTTTATTTTATAGAGGATTTAACTGCTTTATAGACTTATATATGTTATTTCAATTCCCAGGTGATTTCATAGAAGAATAGAAGAAGCATATGCTATTCTAAATATTATTATTAATTATCCAAGTCTGCTTTGAGCCTTGAATACACATTAATAGTCCTTAATTTGTTTAATGGGCGCAATTGTTCCAAATGACGTTTGTTGAAAAAATTGTCCTTAAATGGTGTTGAGGTTCCATCGATTATATCATCGATAAGTCTATTTATCTATACCTCTACAATTACCTATCGTCATCAGAGAAAAACGATCCCTAATTAAGAAGACGAAGAAAACTAAAATACTTTGCCGCAAAAACATTAAGAGTCTTTAAATTAAACAAGTGTTTTATTTTTACCAACCACCACCACCACTTCCTTATTAGCAACACGTAAGTATCGCCTGTATACTTGTTGAGTTGTCTAATATTCCTTTATTGTTGTTCGTCTTTGTGCAACAAATACTTTCGGCTCTAAAGCTACCCTTTAGATTTAGAACCCCTACAAGTCCATACGCCTGCATCGGCACTTGTACAAATGGTCCAAGTATTGGCGGGTTATTTGGGATGCCATTTGTAAAATTGTCAGGCTGAATCCCAGTTTGTTGTTTTTATAAAAAAAACTTCAAACATATTGTCTTTAAAAAAACTATTTTTTAAATCAGTGAGCGGAGCAGTACAGTCGGACGCTTCCGACCGAATGATACCCAAACAACTACCACGGAACTCGAAATTTCTGTGGATTTATTTTCCGAGCCTGGCAATATTTTGCAATATTTGCACCCTCTCAACATATTAGGGTTCATCAGCTCCTCTTTTTTACCCTGGCATATTTTCCGAATATTAGTGAATATTATCAAAACAGCCCTCCCAATTAATTGGCCAGATTCCCTTCCTCGTGCGTTGTGCTGTAATGTGCAATTGGGGCTGCACAAAGAGATAATACCCTGACAATGAAAGGCGTGAATTTTTATAATATATACAACTAGGTTAAAAAAGATGGCCGTTTTAGAAAATTTGGAGTCGATTTACAAACGTCCGTCTGTCTGGCTGGTTGGTGCACACAATATCTCTCGAAGGGAATAATCGATTTCATCCAAACTTTGCACATCATAAAATTTTTCTAAACTTAGTTTAAGTTCGAAGATTGAAAATATCGTTCCTCTCCTTCTGTTATATTTACCAAGTCTAGATCAAGTCCGAATCTGGGAACCGTCTGCCCTCTCCTCTGGTACCTTCTCCAAAATGTGTCAAAATTTTCAATATTTACAAATCCAATAGTAGGCGAATTGACTATACGATTTGATCAACATTAAATCCGAAACTTTTTTGATAAAAACATATCTTAATATATAGAGGAGCTCATCGCTCAGACGAAACGGCTGAAGCTAAAAGCTTGAAATTTTGAGTGTGAGTTGTTATTGGTGTGTAGGCGTAGTGCAGGGTTTTTGGAAATTCGTACTAAAAAGGTACGAAAAGTACTAAAATGTACCAAATATAGTAACCTTTGTATTAGGCGAACGGGAAGATCTAGAACTCTGAAATTTAGAATGTGGGTCACTGATGGAAAGTTCGAAAATGTACAAAAGAGTTTTTGGAAATTCGACCTATAAATGTACGAAAATTACTAAATTTTACTAATTTCAGTTCTATTTGTATGTATATTGAAATCTAAAATCTTGGAATTTTGTATGGAATAAAGGTTGGGGCGGTATTGATTTATGGAAATGGTTTTAGAATGAAAAGTACTAAATGGTACTATATTTGTTACTATTTGCATTTAGGAATTAGGACTACTATTGGAGTACAGGATTGATGTAGCTTTAAAAAAATCCTATTTATTTGTACAAAAAGTATCAAATAGTACCTAATTTGGTGCAAAGTTGGATTTAAGTAAAAAATAGAACTGTAGTCTTCAAATTGGGAATTAAAATGACTGTGTGGGATTGAGGTAGTTTTGGAAATTCGTACTTTTTGGTACGAAAAGTACTAAATGCTACAAAAGTTGGTACAATTTGGATGTTGGTGAACGAACATCCAAACCACATTAACGGCTGGAGTCCTTAAATGTGGACTTAACATTATTATTGGAGCGCATGACTGAGGTAGTTTTGAAACAATTAGGATTTTGGTGAACGGTAGAACTGGCATCCTGAAAGTTGCAACTATGATTTACTGTTGGAGTATAGGATTGTGATAGCTTTGGGATAAGGGAAAAGGTACCAAATCTGGAACAATTTGGATTTTAGTGGGCAGATAGACCTGGAATTCTTAAATTTGGATGCGATTACAATTTGAAAGCAGGACTGAGGTTGTTTGGGAAATTTGTACCTATGAGTACCAAAAGTACTAAATATGGTACAATTTGAATTTGTGTGAACCAATACGGCTGATATACTGAACATTGGAATTAAAATTAATAAATGAATTTTGAATTGAGGAAGTTTTGGAAAGTCGTACTTACGTCTACGAAAAGTAATAAATACTACTAAATTTGGTACAATTTGGATGTTGGTGGGCGTATAAAGCTAGAACCTTTAAATTTAGACTTAAGATTATTATTGGAGTGCATGACTGAGGTAGTTTTGGAAATTCGTACTTATGGGTAAGAAAAGTACTACATTTGGTACAATTTGGACATTGGTGAACGGGTAGAACTGAAATCAATTTAAGAAAACTGCCGGAGTGTAGGATTGACATAGTTTTGAAATATGGGTTCGAAAAGTACAGAATGGTACCAAATCTTATACAATTTGGATTTTGGTGAATAGATAGAGCTGAAATTTTAAAATTTGAACTTACGATTACTATCTGAAAGCATGATTAAGGTATTTTTGGAAAGTTGTACTTATGAGTACGAAACGTAGTAAATGGTAATATACTTGATATTAGATGAAGGAATAGAGGTGGAATACGAAATTACAGTACACAAAATTATACAGTATTTTTTATTTGTTTTGTATTTCCTTTCCGCATACGAAGTGGCGGGCAATCCAAGATTATTTTTTCTGATTTTTCAGCATGATTTCTTAATATTCTGTAACAAATCAACGGTATTATTTTATTTTTGTTATACATTTAAAAAAATCACGTTTATTTTTTTGATAAGAAATAACTGCAAAATCCACGCTTATTTTTTGAAAAACATAAAACTTTTTTGAAAAAAATTGCATTGAAAATTTATCTTATGACGTAACGAGCACCGACTTGGAAAAATATTATTAAACAATTTCATTATTCTAAATTTATTTTATTTATTTAAGCTTCAATACAAATAAGTTATTGTAATTATTTGATTTAAGCGACAAAATACATGACAAGGAAGTCATAAATATATTAACAAGTTTATGGCCCAGGTAGTTAGTGATTGATGCCTTCAAACCAGCTATTGAACCATAAATTTATGTTCTTGCCAAAGTGTACATGTTTTTTTCACATTTCCTCTTTTTTTCTTAGCAAACATAAATCGTAAATTATATTTCAATTGTGTTTTATGTTAACATTAATAAATTTTAAATATTGTCGTTTAAACATAAATCTCTGGTTCTTGGTAGATTTACCTTAAACGGCCAGTGAAATAAAATGTCTTCCTATAGTTTTGGAAACCATAAACATTGTCTCCGAATTAGTTTTAAAAGTTCATGCCTTAATGAATATCAAAGTAAGACCGATTCTATTGTCGAATTCCTGGAAATCATTCTCAATTTAATTTAAAACTTAAACGAGAGGAGTTCGCTAAACAATGGCTCCTCAAACTAACTCGCTGAAATCCGCGCGCTAATCCTTTATTGCAATAAAAATAACATACAATGTTGCCCTTTGTATTGTGTGAATTTTTTTCCTACGCTTACTTTTTTATGTGATTCTCGAGAAATTCGAATATTCCTATTGTTTAATTGCAAACAATGTTTCAACTGAGTGGGTTTTAAACATTTTTTGGACTTAATGAATATCAAAAAAGCCGCTTGTTGCTGTTAAAGATTCGGAAGATTTATGACTTTTGTTCTTCAGTTTTAGTTTATTACCGAGGTATATAAACTTGTTCACTACCTCGAAAAGTTCCACAGTGGACTCCCATTGTCAAGTGTGTAGATATGTATGTGGAAATGTGTTTTATGTCACATACATTTGCAAGAAAGGCATAACTCAAAAAACGTAATTTTCGAATTCATTCTGTGTAACACTCTAATTATACCCTACACAACTATGTTGTCAGTGTATTATAGCTTTGTGCAGCCCCAAAAGTTTGTAACGCCGCGAAATATTGGTCCTAGACCCACCCTTAAGTATACCGATCGTCATATCTCGACTAGCTGAGTCGATCTAGACATGTGTGTCCGTCCGTCTGTCCATTATAATTTGTAAACACGATACAGGCCACAGTTATGGACCAATCTTCGCGAAATTTTGCATGTAGGATGGGTTCTGGCCAATGAAGCCCCCTATTGTTTTTGGAAAAGATCGGTTAATATTTAGGGGATGAAATGGACCAAAAACGTTATTTTTGTCTTTGTCTCCAGAGGCCGCAATTATGGCCCACCGCGAATTTTGCATGGAGAAGGGGGTCGGGCCAAAGAAACAGCATGCCTGTTATGATAAAGATCGGTCAATACTTAGCGGGTCAAATGGACCCTAACTTTTGTGTGAAAAATGACAAAATTTGTATTCTATGGCGAATATATTTACACCTGAATGGCATAGACCCAAGAAGTGGATAGTATTTCCAAGAGGAGTGGTCGACCTTTAAATTGATACCAATTATATTTTCGTAGGTACTCGGATGCGGGAGTTACACTTAAGTATTTACTGGTGCTTACGTATTCAGATATTATTTAGTTGCCCATTACAGCACTAGAGGGCGGAAATATAGCCCTGATCGCTTTAAAATATTCCATGAGGTTCCAGTTATGATCAAGGAGAACGCCTATCATTTTCGGTGATGATCAGATAGAAATTTTGGGATGAAATGGACCAAAAACTTAAATTTTTATGGTTTTTGATTTGTAAGCAAGAATTAAAAGCCGAACATCACAATACAACCTACTTCGAAGGGAATCTGGAAAAGTAATTAGAAACGCTATACTGAATATTTTGATATTCGGAAAATATGTCGGTGTAAGGAAGAAGTGCTATTGACCTCTAATCGGGTAAGGGGGAACAAATAGCACGAAATATTGCCCAGACTCGGAATAAACATCCGCAGAAAGTTAGAGTTTCGTGGTAGTTGTGTAGGGTATCGTATGGTCGGCCCCGTCCGACTATACTGCTCCGCTCACTGGTTGAGAAGCTGTAGAAGTTACTCTATCTCATATAAAGTGTGAGTAAATTGAAAACTTAAAACCCATTTTCTGCAAAATCGTGTTTTTGAGTTATGCCTGTCTTGCAGCAAATGAGCGATATGTGATTTGGTATACAGAGTGCCATTTCTGTTCACATTTACATCTCGTATGACCTATTCCAGCAGGTTTTTAACATCCTGCTGTCACAAGAAAAACTATCACATTGTCTGAATCCTCATTCGGTATTGAAGGGCTCCGAGAGGTCATTTACAACATTAATTGCTGACTTTGTGCCACGTACAGTTATCCGTATAACCGTAATAATTTTGCAGGAATGCATACATGGCTTTAAACACCTCAGAACGAACAGGGCTGTCGAATGCGGCTATATAGTCGACGAATAGGTGGTATGGGTCGATGTGGTTGTGGGTCTTTTCCAGGATTTGGCACACAGTGAAAATCTGGTGAATGGTGAATTTGAAAGATCTGAAGCCGCATTGGTATGGTCCAATATTGTCATTGACTATTGGCTTCAGTCGTTCACACAGCACACTGAATAGCACTTTATGTGCGATTGGCTAATTCCTCTATAGTTGGTACATATCTCTTTTTTTGTGCACGGGACACAGGATTCTGAGGGTCCAATCATTGGGCATGCATTTTTCTATCCAAATTGTACTAATCAGCTGGTGCATACTCCTTACCAGCATCAGACCACCAGTCTTGAACAGTTCGGCTGGTAACCCAACGTCTCCTGCTGCTTTATTGTTCTTCAGCCGATTAATTGCTATTCTGGCCTAATCTGACTAGGTGGTATACACTATATACCGTCATCTATTATTGATTCTGTGGTACCTCTTCACCGCCACTATTTGATAACAGAAGCTTTTCAAAATGCTCCTTCCAGATCATCAGCACGCTGTCTGTATCTGCAGGTTTCTTTCTTCATCTGCACAGGATTATGTGCTTACACCAAAGCTTTCGGTTTGGTGTTTTACTCGTTGGTAAAATTTCCGGACTTCATTCTGACTCCTGTATATCTCGATTTGCTCATGCTCACCTTTTTCTTGTTATTTCGTCTTTTTTGCTGAAAATACGTTTCTCTTCTCTCCTTTTCCCCCGATAGTTCTCCATCGCATTACGTGTTGCTACTGTCCGCAGGGTTGCCCTATACGCTGCGTTTTTCATATCAGAAACATTACGACACTCCTGATCGTACCACGGATTTCTGGATGGTGGTATTTGATTCCCAAGTGTTGCTTTTTTATGTAGGGCATGGGCAATTCTCTGCCATTGTACTTCTATACTATAATCGTGACAAGAAGTGCTTTCGTCAAGCAGTTGGTTAAGTTGAGCGGAGTAGACTTCTGCTATCTGTTGTGTTTGCAGCTTTTCGACGTCAAATTTCCGTATTACATTAGATCGCACCTTTGCTGCAACATTAAGTGCAGCGAGTGCGAACCTTGGCTGCCACAAGGTAATGGTCCGAATCGATATTCGTTCCTCGTATCGATCGAATGTCTAAAACACTGGATGAATGTCTTCCGTCTATCACAACATGATCGATTTGATTTCTCGTTGCTTAATCAGGAGAAATCCAGGTGGCCTTGTGTATATCGAGATGCTTGAATCTGGTGCTGCTAACTACCATGTTTTTTGCTACCGCGAAGTCAATCAACCTCATGCCGTTGTCGGATGTTTTGTCTTCATGAAGGCTGAATTTTCCAACGATGGGGCCAAAGATATTTTCCTTCCGATTTTTGCATTAAAATCTCCTAGCAGAATTTTTATGTCATGGATCATATGCTCTTTCTAGGCGCTCGTAAAAAATTTCATTGGTCTGTTCATCTTTTTCTTCCGTCGAAGCCTGGGCGCAAATAAGACTGATGTAGAAGAAATTTGTTCTTTTACGGATTATAGCAAGATGCTTATCTACTACTGGAATGAATATGGAGACGAGGTCTTTTATTCTCCTGTTAACCAAATTCATGTCTCGTTTCATGGCAGCTATAATACAGGGCGTATTCATCTGATTGACTTACGCCATTCCCTATCCATCATATTTCCTGTAAGGCAATAATATCGGCTGTACTTCTTGAGTACATCCGCCAATGCGAACACTGCGCCTGTTCTGTACAACGTGCGCACATTCCAAGTGCAGATTCGCAGATCGTGGTCCTTTATACGTTTGCAAGGGTCGTCAACATTAGGGGGGTTTGGTTTTATTTTCTTGTTCATAGTAGGTTGGGTTTTCCGAGAGTGGGCAACTAACCCGACGCCTCAGCTCATTTTTTTATAGTTCTTATGGGTGAAATCGCGGCACACATTAGCTCAATATTTCATCGGGTGATGAAAATAGCTACCCAGGTGGCACCGCGGGGAGTTCAGTGTCCACAATTGAGATGAAAAAGGGACCACGATAAGCCTGGACTTCGCCATGTTATAGCCAATCAGAGCCGTTGCTTGGTATCTATCACTCCATACGTCAAAAACTATATACCTTATAAAAAGCGAATGCTAAATCCAGTGTGTATTTCCGAAGACTCCGCAAACCATTGGCTGAGGGTATATATATCTGTCGGAAACGCCGACTGGCACTTTTTTATTCGTTCAGTCAGTGTTTATATGTAAATATTGTGAGTCGCGGATTAGATTTAGAAAAATAGGCGTTATTTTATAAAAAAAAATTGTCTATAAAATGTGTAAATTTTGATAGCGTATTATTCTGCCATTGTAATAGTCTTGGAGTTAAACAAATGTTTGTACGTTTTATATGGGTCCTAACGTCAACCTAAAAATCCCATTTTCAATTCCTAGTTGTAGTAGCAGTGTATATGCAAAATTTCAAAGCAAGGAATATATGATATCTTCCCCAAATCACTGTACTGCCGATGTGATCTCTTAAGGTTAAGAAAACAACATTGAACTTCCATAAGTAGACAACAAAAAACTGAAGGGGAAATATTATCCCACGTTAATAAAGCCTGAGAAATAAAAAATATGCCATTGTATAGAACACAGAACAATTAAAATGCCATCGAAATCCGGCCAATTCATAAAGTCAATGCAGACCACCGCCGCCAAAACAGTGACTACCTTCAACTCGCTGTCGGTCGCTTAAATGAGTTGTTTTGTTTCTTTTTTTTTCATAATCAATAAAATCGAGTTGTAACCTTTCAATAAAAAACAGACACACGAACACACAAAATATAGATACAACTCCCGATGTCACCACTAATATTCCCAAAAAATATGAAAATAAAGATAAGGGCTGGTATATCGACTGTTTACACAAAAATTACGAAAAAGTCACGTGTCGTCTGTTGGGTAATTTATTTCTACTTTTCCATATTTATTCCAGCAGTTTTCGTGTTCGGTTTTTCTGTTGGTTGGTTCGAGAATTACATGAGAATTAACATGTTAAACCCCCGGGGGTAGACAAAAGCAGACAACCAACCCAGTAGTGGCTAGATCGTCGCATAAATCCCATGAAATGGGGGTGAGCATAAGGAGGGCAGACAGGCTTAGTTGGTTGTGCTCATTTCTGTGAACAGAACAGAATATCCAACATATGATGATGGCCAGACAAAATGTCAGACGTGGTTCATCGTTGTCGTCGTTTGGGACGAGTGCAAACAATTCAATTATAATTTAACACTTCACTGGAAGGCAGGAAATTCCAAACATAATTTCATAGTTTTTTTTTAATTTTTCTTTCTCATGCATATGGGAAAAAAGGAGCTCGAAATATGGAATGTGAAAGAGTTGTCTGTCACATTTTTTTTACAAATTTGAAAAGGAATGAAAAACTAAGGATTGGCTCTGGAACGAATTCAATTGTAGTTGTCCAAGGTTGTCGGGGGCCTTGTCTAATGAAAATGCAAATGTGTCTGCTTTACCCACCCGTCCTTTATCGTCCACTCCTTCGCTGTGAATGAATGAATGAGTTTTCCTCATGGATTTCAATTGTTTTTTGATGTTGTTGTTGTTGCGTGACATTCCCATTCTGGGAATACTCCAACCGGCCAATGAATGTGTTATTATTACTCTGAACTTCCTATTTTAATAGCTCTGCAAAATAGTTAAAATGACAGCAAATTGTCAACTGGCAGACAGGAAAATGCAAATGACATTAACGATGGCGAGGAGGAGGGAGTTATTGTCATGGACATGTAAGACAATAATGTTTTTCATTAGGATTGTTGGTGTTAGACATGACCAGGATTTTAATTAGGCAAGGCATTTTCTATTACATATGTAAGGAAGGTGTGTAAGCTTAATGGAGTGATTTACTAGAGAATTTGCAAAACATTCCTTCAACGTAAAATTTCATTCATTAATTAAAAGTAAATTGGGTATGGCATTTAAAAGTGAATGTTGACATAGTCCTTTGAAAGACATTTTTTTTTTTTAAACTAAAAACTTTTTTTAATCCAAGTACATAAAAATAATAATTAATCAGTGATCGAAGCAGCATAGTCGGACGGGACCGACCATATGATACCCTACACAACTACCACGAAAAGCTAACTTTCGGCGGTTCTATATTCTGAGCCTGGGCAATATTTCGTGATATTTGCACCCTTTTTACTGATTATAGATCAACAACTCCACATTCTAAGTCTTGCATATTTTCCAAAATGTTTTTTTCTTCAAGTGAATTTTTACGCCATAAAATAAAAAATTGGTCGCTTAAGGTATTGGTTGAGTTGACCCTCGGAAAATTGACCGATCATCATCTAAACAGCCGCTCTAAGTATTTGGTCATATCCCCTTCACCTTGTAAAATATGTGATGTTTTGCATTTAATAATTGCCTCTAGAGCGACTAGAAAATCTGACAATTAAAGTTTTCGATTCATTGCATCCCCTGAATGAAATCTCAACTTTACCGAAAACTATAGGCGTCGTCCTTGACCAAATTCGGAAATTCATGTACAATTTTAAAGCGATCAGCGCGACATTTCCGTCCTCTAATGGAGTAATAGTAATACTATGCACATAGTCACCTTTACCTATTTACGTATAACTCCCACATCAGAGTACATACAGCCATATAATTGGTATCAATTTGAAGGTCAACAACTACTCTCGGATATACTATCAACTACTCGGGTATATGTCCTTCAGGAGGAAGTATATACGCCCCAGAATAAACAATTTGTAATTTTTCACACAAAAGTCAGGGTCCATTTGACCCGCTAAATATAGACCGATCTTTATCAAAACATGCTTATTCTTAGGCCCGATCCCCATCTCCATGTAAAATTTCACGATGCTCGGACTATAACTGCGGCCTCTGGAGCGACCAGAAAAACCGTTAAAAATTTAGTATTTGATCCATTGCATCCCCTAAATATTAACCGATCTTTACCAAAAAACAATAGGGGTCTTCATTGACCAGAACCCATCCTACATGCAAAAGTTCGTGAAGATTGGTCCATAACTGTGGCCTTGTATCGTGTTTACAAATTATATTGGACGGACGGACGGACACACATGTCTATATCGACTCAGCTAGTCGAGATATGACGATAGGAATACTTAAAAGTGGGTATAGGACCAATATTTCACGGCGTTACAAACTTTTGGGGCTGCACAAAGCTATAATACCCTGACAACATAGTTGTGTAGGGTATAAAAACTCCAAGCCTATATCTAGACTTCTGAAAATATTTTTTAAAAATCAACTATTTAAAAAAAATCCAGGCGTATATTAAAACTATATATATTTTTAATAATCTAGACCTTTTTTAAATATACGCTTATCCCAGACCTTTGAAATATGTTTTTGTAAAAATCCACGCTTTAACCTATACCCTTTAAACAATTTCTCTTAAAAGAATCCACATTGATAACCATTATATTATACCCTCAGCCTTATGGCTAATGAGGGTATATGGCAAAGTACAATATTCTTTTAAAATTCCATTTTAAAAAATTGAAATTTTTTTGCGAGCACATGTATGATTTTTGGTACATAGGTTAAGAAAAATATGCTGATTCGAAATCTGTTCGCGTTCGGATTCGGATGCTGCGCACAATAGTTATAGCGGTTTTAAATCTTGTATTTCAAATATAAATTAAATAAATTCCTATTTGTTGAAATTGGGAAAAATCGGTTCAGATTTAGATATAGCTCCCACATATATTTTCGTCCGATTTTATGTAAATGGTTCACCAAAGTCCCTATATGTCCTACGATTTGCACGAAATTTGGCATAGCGTACTGAATTAAGTCTTGAGTGATGTGTGCTAAATTTCGTGAAAATCGGTTCAGATTTAGATATAGCTTCCATATAAATGTTCGTCCGAATTTAAGTAAATGGTGCACCAAAGTCCGTGTACATCCATCGATTTTCACGAAATATGACATAACGTACTGAATTAAGCCTAGAACGATGTGTGCTAAATTTCATGAAAATCGGTTCAGATTTAGACATGGCTCCCATATATATTTTCGCCCGATTTAATGTAAGTAGTGCACCAAAGTCCCTATATATTCTTCGATTCGCACGAAATTTGGCAGAGCGTAATGAATTGAGTCAAGAATGATTAGAGATGGGCAGTGGGTAAATACCCAAAGGGTAAATACCCGGTAAATTGGGTAAATACCCGGTAAATTGGGTAAATACCCGGTAAATTGGGTAAATACCCATTTGTGGGTATTTATTTGGGTATTTACTATATTGAATCGGTAATACAACATCTTACACCCTATTTCCGGGTTTATGTTATGAAATCGATTAAGAATGGATAGTTTTACGATACTTTAAAGACGTGGGTAAAAACTTGGGTAAATACCCGAGTTTTTACCCAAAAATTGGGTATTAACTCATTAACTGCAGAACCACTTGACATAGGCGGCCAAAATTTTGCACACATGTTTCTAATGTCAAAGCAAATACAGAAATCCAACATGGGGTCCCTGGGTCCAAGTTTTGATATAGCCCCCATATAACCATATTTCCCGATTTAAGGTATTTTTTGTCTACTAGACACATTTTACAACCAAATTGGCTGTAAGTTGGCACAGAGTGTTCTTTTTGAGTACAAAATGTCCATGCAAAAATTTATGTATGTAGGTCCACGTTTACTGGTAGCCCCCATACAAAGGTACCCCTATTTTGAGTATTTACCCAAAAATAGGGTATAAACTCATTAACTGCCGAACCACTTGACATAGGCGGCCAAAATTTTGCACACATGTTTCAAATGTCAAAGCAAATATAAAAATCCAACATGGGGTCCCTGGGTCCAAGTTTTGATATAGCCCCCATATAACCATATCTCCCGATTTTAGGTATTTTTTGTCTATTAGACACATTTTACAACCAAATTGGCCGTAATTTGGCACAGAGTGTTCTCTTTGGGTACCAAATGTCCATGCAAAAATTTATGTATGTAGGTCCACGTTTACTGGCAGCCCCCATACAAAGGTACCCCTATTTTGAGTATTTACCCAAAAATAGGGTATAAACTCATTAACTGCAGAACCACTTGACATAGGCGGCCAAAAATTGGCTCAGATGGTTTTTATATCAATACAAATATTGAAATCCAAAATGGGGTCCCTGGGTCCAAGTTTTGATATAGCCCCCATATGACCGTATCTTCCAATTTAAGGTATTTTTTGCCTATTAGACACATTTTAGGGCCAAATTGGCTGTAATTTGGCACAGAGTGTTCTCTTTGGGTACCAAATGTCCATGCAAAAATTTATGTATGTAGGTCCACGTTTACTGGTAGCCCCCATACAAAGGTACCCCTATTTTGAGTATTTACCCAAAAATAGGGTATAAACTCATTAACTGCCGAACCACTTGACATAGGCGGCCAAAATTTTGCACACATGTTTCTAATGTCAAAGCAAATACAGAAATCCAACATGGGGTCCCTGGGTCCAAGTTTTGATATAGCACCCATATAACCATATCTCCCGATTTTAGGTATTTTTTGTCTATTAGACACATTTTACAACCAAATTGGCCGTAATTTGGCACAGAGTGTTCTCTTTGGGTACCAAATGTCCATGCAAAAATTTATGTATGTAGGTCCATATTTACTGGTAGCCCCCATACAAAGGTACCCCTATTTTGAGTATTTACCCAAAAAATGGGTATAAACTCATTAACTGCAGAACCGCTTGACATAGGCGGCCAAAAATTGGCTCAGATGGGTTTTATATCAATACAAATATTGAAATCCAAAATGGGGTCCCTGGGTCCAAGTTTTGATATAGCCCCCATATAACCATATCTCCCGATTTAAGGTATTTTTTGTCTATTAGTCACATTTTACAACCAAATTGGCTGTAAGTTGGCACAGAGTGTTCTCTTTGGGTACCAAATGTCCATGCAAAAATTTATGTATGTAGGTCCACGTTTACTGGTAGCCCCCATACAAAGGTACCCCTATTTTGAGTATTTACCCAAAAAATGGGTATAAACTCATTAACTGCAGAACCACTTGACATAGGCGGCCAAAAATTGGTTCAGATGGTTTTAATATCAGTACAAATACTGGTGTGGGAAATGGAGTCTCTGGGTCCAAGTTCTGATATAGCCCTCATGTAACCGTAGCTCCCGATTTTAGGTAATTTTTATGTATTAGCCAATTTTATTGGCTGGAATTTGGCTCAGAGAGTTCTCAATGAGTACCAATTGTTTACTCTGTCCTATATAACGGTCCTGATTTTGGGTATTTATATATATTTAACAGCCGAACTAATTGACGTGTGTTTGGAAGACCCCAATTCCCATACAGGAAATAATGTTGATTTTGAACCATTTGTGTCAAAAACCACCTTAAATCGGTAGGTACGGTTATGTGGGGGCTATATCAAAACTTGGACCCAGGGACCCCATGTTGGATTTTTATATTTGATTTGACATTAGAAACATGTGTGCAAAATTTTGGCCGCCTATGTCAAGTGGTTCGGCAGTTAATGAGTTTATACCCTATTTTTGGGTAAATACTCAAAATAGGGGTACCTTTGTATGGGGGCTACCAGTAAATATGGACCTACATACATAAATTTTTGCATGGACATTTGGTACCCAAAGAGAACACTCTGTGCCAAATTACGGCCAATTTGGTTGTAAAATGTGTCTAATAGACAAAAAATACCTTAAATCGGGAGATATGGTTATATGGGGGCTATATCAAAACTTGGACCCAGGGACCCCATGTTAGATTTCTGTATTTGCTTTGACATTAGAAACATGTGTGCAAAATTTTGGCCGCCTGTGTCAAGTGGTTCGGCAGTTAATGAGTTTATACCCTATTTTTGGGTAAATACTCAAAATAGGGGTACCTTTGTATGGGGGCTACCAGTAAACGTGGACCTACATACATAAAATTTTGCATGGACATTTTGTACTCAAAAAGAACACTCTGTGCCAACTTACAGCCAATTTGGTTGTAAAATGTGTCTAATAGACAAAAAATACCTTAAATCGGGAGATATGGTTATATGGGTGCTATATCAAAACTTGGACCCAGGGACCCCATGTTGGATTTCTGTATTTGCTTTGACATTAGAAACATGTGTGCAAAATTTTGGCCGCCTGTGTCAAGTGGTTCGGCAGTTAATGAGTTTATACCCTATTTTTGGGTAAATACTCAAAATAGGGGTACCTTTGTATGGGGGCTGCCAGTAAACGTGGACCAACATACATAAAATTTTGCATGGACATTTTGTACTCAAAAAGAACACTCTGTGCCAAATTACAGCCAATTTGGTTGTAATATGTGTCTAATAGACAAAAAATACCTTAAATCGGGAGATATGGTTATATGGGGGCTATATCAAAACTTGGACCCAGGGACCCCATGTTGGATTTTTATATTTGCTTTGACATTAGAAACATGTGTGCAAAATTTTGGCCGCCTATGTCAAGTGGTTCTGCAGTTAATGAGTTTATACCCAATTTTTGGGTAAAAACTCGGGTATTTACCCAAGTTTTTACCCCCGTCTTTAAAGTATCGTAAAACTATCCATTCTAAATCGATTTGATACAGAAACCCGGAAATAGGGTGTAAGATGTTGTATTACCGATTCAATGTAGTAAATACCCAAATAAATACCCGCAAATGGGTATTTACCCGGTATTTACCCACCCCTTGGGTATTTACCGGGTAAATACCCGGTAAATACCATCTCTAAGAATGATGAGTAGTAGGTTTTGTGAAAATCGGTTAAGATTTAGATATAGCTACCATATATATTTTCGTCCGATTTTGTGTAAAGAGTGCACTAAAGTCCCTGTACATCCATCGATTTTCACGAAATTTGGCATAGCGTACTGAATTAAGTCTAGAACGATGAGTGCTAAATTTCGTGAAAATCGGTTCAGATTTAGATATAGCTACCATATATATTTTCGTCCGATTTTGTGTAAATAGTGCACTAAAGTCCCTGTACATCCATCGATTTTCACGAAATTTGGCATATCGAACTGAATTAAGTCTAGAACGATGTGTGCTATATTTCGTGAAAATCGGTTTAGATTTGGATATAGCTCCCGTATATATTTTCGTCCGATTTTATGTAAATGGTGCATTTAAGTCCCTATATAGCCTTCGATTTGCACGAAATTTGGCATAGCGTACTGAACTGAGTCTGGAATGATGTGTGGTAAGTTTCCGAAAATTCGGTTCAGATTTTGATATAGCTTCCACATATACATATATATTTGTCCGATTTTACCTAAACGGTGGACCAAACTCCTAATGTTTTTTCGATTAACACGAAATTTTGCACAACGTATCAAATTGAGGATTGAATGGCGCTATTGCGTTTTGTTGAAATTGGTGCAGATCAGCCATAGCTTCCATATGTATTTCGAACGGTTGTCTGATTGATATTATCAATTTGCTATAAATCATTTTCCATAAATTTGTCCCATGGTACGCAGACGACTTTAAATCTGCCCGAATGAAATTAAATTTATCATTGGTTGCAGAAAGACATGAGTATGTTCCTTCACCACCCTACGTGGTGAAGGGTATCATATAGTCGGCCCAGTCCGACTTTACTACTTTCCTTACTGGTTTTAGTATGGTTAAGGGAATACGGGTTTGTCTTAATCGTCTAAAATATGTGAGGCTTTCTTCTCCAAATTCTTTTAAATGATTGTTAAATATCGGTAGATTCATCTAATAAGAGTATCGACGTTAAAAATTACTAAATATATTGCACTTACAATACATAAAAAAGATCAATATTAAAAATCGTGCAATTCGTGTATTCGTTGCACATGCTGTTTTCGTATAAACCGAATCAATCTCTTCCAATAATTATGAATTTTTTGATGTTTCATTTTGCGGCCAAAGTGTGCCGCTTGATGCACTTTAATGTGCAAAAACAGTAAAATGGCTAAAAATTACCCAACGTGCATAAGATTTTTATGCACATCAGATTTCGGTAATCTCCAATGAAAATACACAAATGTACATCTATTTTAAAAGAATTGGTTAAGAACCGCGTATGCACCACCACAATCAATTTTGGATAAAAAAGGCATATTATTTGTGTATCGATGTATTTTTGACCTATTTTCACAAAGATTCGCGAATATGATAATACCAGCATGAATGTAGGTAAAATCAATTCGAAGAAAAACGCGATTATATACGCGAATTTGTCAAAAAAAAAGGTTTTTGCAGTTTTTCCTACATTCAAGATACCTATATCCGCTGTTTTATTGGGCGAAATTGGTCATGGCTGGGTTCATTAGATTCGGCACGTAAAAAAAACTAAAATCACGCGGGGTTCAACGGCATGTGAGTGGACCTTCTTAAATTTAGACTCCAAATAATAGGTTTTTTATATAAATGTACGCACCAAATTTTCGTCTTTGGAATCTAATTTGCAAAGAAGCTACGGTGAGCACATTCATGAAATACACACGAAGCAAAATCACGATTTCTACAATTCTATAACCAGTTTAGCCCATTATCTGGTTGCGTGTCCTGACTATAAGAAAAATTAAAAAAACACTGAAAATCCGGCTTCGAAATGTCAGCATCCTTTATGGGTGGATATATTGTCCATGGGGTATTCTGCAACTTAGTCACTGGTCACATGTGCGTGCGTTGTGTAGTTTAGCCACAGATCAGGAACGAATACAAAAAAACTCGTTGGCTTCAACACATTTTAACCCATTTTTTTACATTACCACCATTACAGCTTCCACCCAACTTATTATTTGTTACCAATATTTTAAGATTTTGACAAGAACACTTCATTTTATAGAAATGCATTTAAATTATATGCAATATGTTCATATTTCGCGAGTTATAACCTTGCAAACCTCAGATTCAAGGAATTTAAAAGAATTTTGTTATTTCCCATATGTCGACCATATTTTTTTTATAGATATCTCGGAATACTGAAGGAATGATTGTTTTCCTTTGGCGGTTATATATTCTAATAATAATTAAAAAAAATATTTTAAAGATAAGAATAGAATTGACTGCCGACTTAAAGGACCAATGACATGAAATCAGTTGAAATAAGCGATATATATCTGCAAATGTAAAATTTTATTAAAAATTGGCTTCTGAATTCTATGAATTATTTTTATTTCAAAGCACTTGGATATAACGTATTATAATGAAAAAAAAAATATTAATCTACAATTTTCCAAAAAAAACGGTTTTTAAAAAATATTTGTATTACACTTATAAACATATGTGATTATTTACTTTACTGTAATTAATTAGAAAATTTTTTTTAAAACAACTTAAATTTGGTATATTTGTTTTTTAAATTTTTTTATTATTACACTGCTCTTCCAATCAAGTTTTTATCATCCAGACCACTGTTAAATTTCTTCCCTTTGGCCTTTATCAATCTTCGTCCAGAAAAAAAGGGGAAAACCAAGGAAGGAGTTAAGTGATTTTAAATTGATTGACATTCGAAGCAGTAGATTAAGTAATAACGCCCTCACACCCCCTACTTCCACACATATCACAACCACCAAAAGTGTGGGAAAGTACGGTGGCCACAATAAGAACTTAATTAAAAGTTGCGACACAACTTCAACCCCTTTTTTGGGATATCGGGTGTGTGTATGTTTGAAAAAAAAAAACAATAAACAATAATATTTCATCGTTGTTGTCAATATCAATAATATTATTATTTTTATTATTGTTGTTGCTGTTGTTCTGATTATTACGACATGAACTTTTAATAAAAAAAATAAAAACCCATTACTTGAATTGTCCTCCTCCGACCGTATATGGCCTGGCATTCCTTTGACCATTTTTGGTGCAGTCAACAACATTTGCATAATTAATAATAAATTTAAAATAGGCAAACCAATCGATTCAACCATATAAATAATTACAGAGAACGACGACAACAGCGGCAACAATTTTGCGTAGGATTTTCCACATTTTGTTCAATGTATTAAAAAAACTGATTTATTTTAACAAGTTGATGGTTACTAGTGTCAGAATGTAACACTGATTTGGTACATTCTTTGAACACCTCTGTAGATAAATTGATAGGGAGTTGATATCCTATAGGAGGTAGAAATTTGGAAAACGATATTTGTTCTACACTTTAAATATTTATACCCTACACAACTATGTTGTCAGGGTATTATAGCATGGTGCAGCCCCAAGAGTTTGTAACGCCGCGAAATATTGGTCCTAGACCCACCCTTAAGTATACCGATCGTCATATCTCGACTAGCTGAGTGGATCTAGACATGTGTGTCCGTCCGTCCGTCTGTCCATTATAATTTGTAAACACGATACAAACCACAGTTATGGACCAATCTTTACGAAATTTTACATGTAGGATGGGTTCGGCCCAATGAAGCCCCTTATTGTTTTTGGTAAAGATCGGACAAATGGACAAAATACTTAATTTTTGTCGGTTTTTCTGGTCGCTCCAGAGGCCGCAATTATTGCCCAAACATTTCGAATTTGTACATGCATAAGAGGATAAGCATGGCTCTTTTGATGTAGATCGGTCAATATTTAGAGGGTCAAATGGATCCTGATTTATGTGTGAAAAATTACAAACTTTGTATTCTATGGCGTATATATTTACTCCTGAAGGACATAGAGCCGATAAGTTAATAGTATATCCAAGAGGAGTGGTTGACCTTTAAATTAATACCAATTATATTGTCGTATGTACTCGGTTGTGGGAGTTAAACGTAAATATTTACAGGTGCTTAAGTATTAATATATTATTTAGTAACCCATTACCAAACTAGAGGGCGGAAATATAGCGCTGATCGCTTTGAAATGTTCCATGAGGTTCCAGTTATGGTCAAGTACAACGCCTATAATTTTCGGTGATGATCAGATAATAATTTTGGGATGAAGTGGACCGAAAACTTATTTTTTTTTTTGTATTGCCCAAGCTCAGAATATAGAACCACACAACGTTAGATTTTCGTGGAAGTTGTGTAGGGTATCATATGGTCGGCCCCGTCCGACTATACTGCTCCGCTCACTGGTTCAAATTAACATTTGTCAACACTTTTTGGTATCGGAGTGGCGCTTCCCTACTATATCCATTTGGCACGTTTATAGCATCCCTTCAGGATAACAATCCCAATCCCAATATGAATTTAAAAAATTCACAATTAAGGTGCCTCTGCAGCTACTGAATATTAACATCTTCTTAAAAATTATTCTAAAACCCCTACTCACTTCGTGATTAAAAATTACATCATCATCGTTAATGTAATTAATCAACAGAAAATAATTCTAATACGTAGGTTGCCTCTTCTTTTTTAGAAAACATTCTCACACTTCTTTAAGTGACTTTGAAAATGTAACCAAAATCAGCTGGAATTATTTTATATGAAATTCTTAAAAATTGTATTCTGTGTTTGATTACAAAAGTTTGATGGGCCCACAAATGTAAACAAACGCCATTACAACCGACTACTGGTATTTGAAGTGAAACTGATTGGTTTCTTTTTTCGCCTCTTGGGATTATATAATTGGTAATTATTACGATGACGTGGCTGATATATTATTATTGCCTAATCATGATAATTATTAAATTATTTTGTTTACAGTAAAGTCTTTATTACATCTTCAAAGAAGGAAAACCATAAAAAAAATTCTGGCTAAGAATGATTTAACAAAAACGTAACGAGATTATGGATTTTCGAAATTGAAATACGTTTAAAAAATTATTAGTTCTGAAATTATTCTATCCTACTGCATCAAAGAGTTCGGAGACAATATTATATATCTATAAAAACAAAAAATTGTATACCATTAAAAAAAAAAAAAAAATGTAGTCTGTATCGAAAAAAAATCCGTCACTACAAGAAAAATCTGCTCTGAAAAGGCATGTTCTGGTGTGATGCCAAATGTCCGAACCTTCACACGGTTGAATTTAATTCGTAGATGCAATTTCGCAACAATATTGGACATAAATACAACTTATCAAGTAACGATATTTGTAAGACACATTGCCCAATAGGCCTGTTGAGCCGCCTAACCAACGGCGAAACGCGTTCCATAATGGTGGGAATGTAGTATCTCTATGGCTTTCCTTTTCATTGCAACTCCGATCATGTAGCTCATCTCGAAAGAGAAATTAATAAATAAAAATCAAGCGACAATAAATAAAAAAACAACAAATTAATTAAAAAAAATTCGTCTGAAAAAGTGCCCAAATTCAAACATTTCCGGATACTGGAGTGTACGCCAAAACATGGACCAATATTGATAATTTTTTAATATTAAATTTTGAATCTAAAATATGAAATTACATCCATTTATTATACTATGAGTTCTCTAAATACCAAATTCGGTTAAAAATGTGCTAAAAAAAACTCCACAATACAAAATATTGGGAGGAACCGTTATAGCAAATCGTACAACGATATATCCCATTTATATTGTCAAACATTCTGGGAATAGAGACAATGTATGTGCACAATTTCAAAACTGTACAAAAGTATATCTATACATTTCCGTCAGAAAGAGTGACGTAAATGACATACATTTCCGACGTATAATACATACGTTAGAAACGTCGGAAACCAACCCAAAATCATTAGGTTTTTGACAAAATAGCTATTTTCATTAATTTTAAAATTATGTATGCTTTACTCAAATCCATATCAAATTTCAGCATTTTCTTCTCCAAAAAGTATATCATTTTTTTATCAATTCTAGTAAGGAATAATATATATGTAAAAATAATATATTCTTGAAAATAATTGTATATAGTGAAATATTCGAAGAAATGACGTTTACTATATATTATACATTATACTATATATTATACTATATATTTACTATATATTATATTATATATTATACAGGTGACGTTTTCGACGTTTACACCTTTTGACAGTCGAAAACCCAAAAATTTGTCACACGGACCATCCCAATGTCTATATTAATAAAAGATAAGTGTGATTGACTTAACGATTCATCATCAACGATTCTTGAAATTTTGGGTGTGTGTAACTCTTAGCCCAAAGGTATCAGATAGGGCTGGGTTTTTTGGAAATTCCTAGTACGGAGGCAGAAAAAGAGGTAAAAAGTACTAAATATGGTACTATTTGGCGAATAAGTGGTTGGAATGAGGATCACTAATGGAGAGTGTAGGATAGATGTACTAATGTACTTTTTGAAAATTCGAACTATATGTATCCGAAAAGTACTGAAATGTACTAAATTTGGTACAATATCGTAGCATTGGGAACGGATAGAACTAAAAACTTTAAATTTGGAATGCGAGTCAAGGTTGAGATGTAGGTTCGCAATAATGAGGTGGTTCTGGAGGTGTGTACTCATGTATACGAAAAGTACTATATGGTACCTAATTTGGTACAATTTTAATTTGACGTACCGGATAAAGTTGAAATCCTGTAATTTAAAATTAACATTACCGTCGAAATGTAGGATTGGCATATGTACGTAGTTTTGAATATTTTTTACTTAGGTGTACAAAAAGTATTAAATCGTACTAAAATTGGTACAATTTGGATTTGGGTGAACGGATAGAGCTGGAACACCGAAATTTGGAAATAAGATTACTGTTGGAGTGCTGGATTGGAGTATGTAGTATTTAATTTTGGGAATTCATAGTTATGAGCAGAGATGGTCCGCAGAAACAGTGACGTAAATGACATACATTTCCGACGTATAATACATACGTCAGAAACGTCGGAAACCCACCTAAAACCATTAGGTTTTTGACAAAATATCTATTTTCTATAATCAATTTGGATATTGCGTATTCTTTTTCCAAATCCATAAATTTCGAAATTTTCTTCCCCCAAAAGTTTAGAACTTTTTACCAGTTTTAGTAAGGAATAGTCAGATATATGTAAAAAAAATATATATATATATTCTTGAAAATAACTGTATATGTTAATAATATTCAAATAAATTACTACATTTATTCAAATATGAATGAAATGACTACATTTATTACATTTTATACAGGTATATGACGTTTTTGATGTTTACACCTTTTTGACAGTCGAAAACCTAAAAATTCGTCACACGGACCATCCCTGATTATGAGTACTAAATTTCGTACAATTTGAATTTTTGGTGAACCGACAGAACTGAAATCTTGATATTTGGAGTTAGAATCACTGTTGGGATTTAGGACTGTGGTATGTAGTAAGCTTTGGAAATTCTTAATAATTTATAGTAGAACAATTTGGATTTGAAGGAATCGATTGAAGTGAAATTCGGAAATTGAGAAATAAAAATTCTATTGGTTGTACAATATAGGTTGTTTTGGAAATTCGTACTTATTTGTACTAAATATACCCATTTTGTATTAGGCTGGACCAATGGGAGGCAGTTTTGGAAATTCGTTCTTCTGTGTACTAAATGGTACTAAATTTTGAACAACTTAAAAATTGGGTGAAGCGATAGATCTGGAATTTAGGTGAACAGATCGGACTATAATCATGACATTAGACAATATGATTTCTATTGTAGTGTTGAGGTGGATACTCGTAGAAGTTTATATTAATGTGTACTATATGTTACTACATTTCATGCAATGTGGATTAAGATGACACGATAGAGCTGGAATCCTGAAATTTGGAATTTCTGTACTAAATGGTACTAAATTTGGTAAAACTTGAATTTGGGTGAACATATGGGGCTCGAAATAAAATCCCAAATGTAATAGATAGTATTCAGGGGAACCCTACCATTCTCAGTTTGAAAAAAATAAATTTAATTTTTTTATTTGATTCGAATTCATTATACAATTTCAAATGAAAATCTCAATAACTGCTGAAGATATAGCCGATTTATTGTATTAGTATCAAGAGACGACAAGAGTGATTCTCAAACTTTAAACGCGTTTTTCTCGAAATAGTGAATATTCACTTAAAATTAGTTTATAGCTAGATTTATGTTTCAGTCATGCTGTAATATGGTGCTAGATACATACTATAGGAAAGCAAAACCTTAAAATAGGGTCGATATTGGTGTGTAGTCTGAATAGCTCTTCTAAGCGTTTCCATTAAAGTACTTTAGCTTTGGTTTTAGAGGTAATCTAGATCAAGGTTGTCGATAACTAACAGCTCTTTATGCGATAACAAACACATAATGCGACAAAATATTGCAATTTTGGATCTTGTGTTCGTAGTTAAGGTCGGTACGGTTCTATGAAGTTAACATCAAACTCCTAAGAATATGTACCCTCCTAATAATGTTTCACCATTGGTTCGAGTCGGAGTGAAGCTTTTGATACGATTTAAAGTCCATTAAAATAGTTTTTATTGCTTTTTTTAAATGTAACTTATTGAGACTTTTTTAAACTGTACTTAGAAAGAGCACATTACTCTTAAGAAAATCCGAATTTCTTTGTTACGATCAAGAATGTACTTCACAGAAAATTTGGTTTTAGGTCCAGTGTCTTTGGACCAATTCCGTTTCTGTTGCATCAAAAACATTTTATGAGTTTTCACACGAAATTGCATAGGTAATAAACATATGAATAATATTAAATCGTTAAGTCGTTGACAAAACAGAGTCAGTGTATCATAAAGTAAGTAAAGTTTGTTGCTTAAGTCTTTTGATTTATTTTTTCTTACATTTAGTAATTTAACGATTCCAATGATATTGTCTTTTATATTATGGAACAACTATATTTTGTAATGATATTTGTATATTACAACAACAAAAACCCTGACTTTGCCTTAAACCTCAATCCAATGGCAATTTCCTATATATTTTATATGACAACAATGTTGGAAAAAAAACTTCTAGACAGGCGACACTGTCTCATCACCTAACTTTGCATAAATATTAGGGCTTTATATCTGACAGTTGTTTTTGCCTCTTATGGACAAAAAGAATAATGTAAAAATTATTATTCAAACATAAATAATCAACATCGATTTTGACTGCAAAAGGGTGCCACTGTGATTGCCAATATTGGTTAGGCTATGGCTGGAAGACAGAACAAACGATGTGGTGATTGGCAATAACTTCCCAATTTGGTTCCGCTAGAAGATTATTGTTATTATGAAAAACTTTACACACATTCGACAATTCCTTGAGGCCAGCTAACAATATTTAAAGTTTATTACATGGCTAGGAAGCCATGGGTGATGGATGTATGTTTGGCTAAAGCGAACTGAAGTTCTGGGGTTTCTGTGTGTTTAACCATTTTTTTGTGATTTTTTGTTTGATTTTTGTATTTGGTTGTTATTAGGATTGTAAATTGTTATTAATTTATATGCATTGCGTTATCGGAAGAAATTTTTAATAAACAAAAAAACACACAGAAGCACACATACGCACACTTCACTTCATTAGGCCACATGCCCAAAGTCACGTTTTGTACGGTCACCACCGACAACTCCGGACATGGACAACGGATCTTTATAAGGTATATGATTATAGGTGGGTTGGTTAGCTGGTCGCCATGCTAATGCCAATAAATATTAAACATTAAAATGAAAACACATTAATATGAGAATCCGTGTGCCCCTGCCTCGAGCTGGTAAATTTTAGCATAAACATTTGAAACAGAAAGAAAGGCGGTAGCTCTCTACCATGACCATAACGGAAATCAAGCTAAGGTATGCCAGCGATGGCCATTTAAAGTTCTTATAACGACAAAACTGCACCCAATGACCCACCATATGCGGCAATAAAAAGTGTTTTCCCATTTCCTTTCCGGGTGAACTTTAACAAAGTGGTGGGGCAGTGGTGGTGGTGGTGATGGCTGCCTACTTTGTCGCTGCCATGGCCTGAATGACCTTCATAATGAAATCAGTTTTAAAATTCAACAATGATTTCAGTGTTGTGATTTTTTTGAAATTTACCTTTCTTTTTTCTCCATGAATTTGGTTTACTGACACATTGTCTTGTCAGCACGACAAATAATTTCTATGAAAAAATGTTCCCATTACCATCGTTTAAGCTTCGATTTACATATTTTGTGTTGAGGCATTTCTGTTTACAAAGGTCTCGTTTTATATTCAAATAAATGTGAATATTTCTTTCTTCATTTCACATCTAATTGTGTTGATGGATTTTTTTCTAAAACAAATCCTCTATAAATAAAAAAGTGTAATAATCTGAATTTTTATTTGATTATTTAATGTTGTTGTGAAATTGTTACGGCTTCTGGATAATGATTATGAGAAATAGGCACAGTGTTACAAAAACGTCAGACGTGGATATTTTTCGAAGACCTGTAGAAGGCGTGGACTTTTTAAAGAATTTTCTTCTAAGACCTGCAGAAGGCGTGGATTTTTTAAAGACTATTTTGCTAAGGCATGTAGAAGGCGTGGATTTTTAAAGAATATTTTTCCAAGGCCTCCCAACAAGGCGTGGATTTTTTAAAGAATATTTTTCCAAGGCCTATCAATCAAGGCGTGGATTTTTTAAAGAATATTTTTCTAAGGCCTCCAACAATGTGTGGATTTTTTAAAGAATATTTTTCCAAGGCCTCCCAACAAGGCGTGGATTTTTTAAAGAATATTTTTCTAAGGCCTCCCAACAAGGCGTGGATAAGACCTGTAGAAGGCATGGATTTTTTAAAGACTATTTTTCTAAGGCCTGTAGAAGGCGTGGATTTTTTAAAGAATATTTTTCTAAGGCCTACCAATTAAGGCGTGGATTTTTTAAAGAATATTTTTCCAAGGCCTGCATTAGGCGTTGATTTTTTAAAGAATATTTTTCCAAGGCCTGCATTAGGCGTTGATTTTTTAAAGAATATTTTTCCAAGGCCTGCATTAGGCGTTGATTTTTTAAAGACTATTTTTCTAAATCCTACCAATTAAGTCGTGGATTTTTTAAAGAATATTTTTGTAAGGCCTTTTTTCGATTCGAAATACTGTGCCCTTCTACCGTTTTGTTGCTTTTTATTTACCCTGTCGCAATTCGAAATATCTGTGTTTTGTTATCTCGTTAAGACTTCCGTTTGGCTTAAATTTTCTAGCATAAATTAGAAGTGCAGACATTGTTTTTTGTGATTTAATTTTCCGAAATTGTTGTTGGTTTTTGTTGTTGTTGTTGTTACTGTTACGCATTCCTTTGTGGGAGCCAGGCGGCTAAAGGAAATCTTTTGCCAAGACAAACAACAAATACTTTGGGAAGTACGAAACGAAGTTGATGTGGATTGTTGTAGGCTACACATTCCAATGTTTGCGTTTAGAAGTCGGATTTTGGGAAAATTCTTTAGTCGAACAAGTATAAAGACCTGAGGTCTCTATAAAGACCTGAGGTCTCTATAAAGACCTGAGGTCTCTATAAAGACCTGAGGTCTCTATAAAGACCTGAGGTCTCTATAAAGACCTGAGGTCTCTATAAAGACCAATTGGTCTCTGTAAAGACCAGGGGTCTCTATAAAGACCAGGGGTCTCTATAAAGACAAATTGGTCTCTATAAAGACCAATTGGTCTTTATAAAGATTAGGGATCTCTATAAAGACCAGGGATCTCTATAAAGACCAGGGATCTCTATAAAGACCAGGGATCTCTAGAAAGACCAATTGGTCTCTATAAAGGCCAGGGTTCTCTATAAAGACCAGGGGTCTCTATAAAGACCAGGGGTCTCTATAAAGACCAGGGGTCTCTATAAAGACCAGGGGTCTCTATAAAGACCAGGGGTCTCTATAAAGACCAATTGGTCTCTATAAAGACCAGGGGTCTCTATAAAGACCTGGGGTCTCTATAAAGACCTGGGGTCTCTATAAAGACCTGGGGTCTCTATAAAGTCCTGGGGTCTGTATGACCTTAAAAAAGACATTAACTTTTCAATAGCAAATAAGGGACTTGCCTTAATTTCCAATGTCATCCTCAGTTGTCATGTATTCCTATGTTACGCCCATCCATCTATTCTCCCATACAATGCAAATCCCTCACTCCTTTTCCCTCCCACCAAAAAAGAAAATCCTGAGAACAATGCCCCAACATTATCGAGGGCAAACGAAAAGAAGTGGAAAACAAATTCCATAGATTTACCTTGACAAACATGATAAAGCAAGACTGCGGGACTGACAGTCCAACAACCGCCAGTAATGTCGTGGAATCAAAGCAACAGATTATCATCTACAAGGCAAAAAGAGAATAGAAATACAAACGAAGATGAACATCATTTGAATAAAATGTGTCATTATTGCATGGCAGGGAGGGAAACTATTTTTTGAAGACAATGCCAACCTGAATATCTGACAGATCGACAATAGCAGCAACAGTCCATGTAATAAAGACATTCAATTTTGCAGAATAAAACAATGTAATTTTAATGAACGGCATTCTTTCCCGCGTTACTTTTTTTTCATTTGGTATTCTCTCAGGCCACTGTCAAATCATCCGTGTAATATAGCCAAATGGATGGTGGTGGTAATTCGATATCAGATTCCTCTTCATCCAGCAGGCCATTGCCATCAAGGGTTTCGTGTAATTTCAAATTTCCCGGACAATGACCCTAAAGGGGACAAGAGCCAATACAATAAAGATTTCCATAACAATAACAAAGAAGAAGATCTTGAAATAGAAAACCTACACCATAGGAAAATTTACGCCATAAATAGCTGCCAGCATGAAGATTATAACGTTCCTTATATTTCCGTTGTATATCATAAATGCTATCCTCATTGCATACCTTCATTAGGGTGGTTGATCCCGTTAGGGTATTAATAATGCGGATTTTCCGCTCCCTCTTTGTTATACGACCAATGTGATACCTGGGATCCTGACTCCATAATTTACAAGGAGTCCTACAAAAGTCACTTTGAGCCGTCTCTAAGATGGGTGGAAATAATACACGTGGTTTGCCGGATCGACCAGAAATCTCTGTTATTGGCTCGTGATTCAGGTGAAAGAAATGCGATAGATCTTTGCCCCCAAAGGCCAATAGATAATCTAGATTCTAGAAATGTTTTATTTCGAATGTTATTTTTATTTTATATTTTTGAAATCTTTATGATTATGGACTTACTTTATTCCACGAATCTTGACGATCGCTCAACATTGGCGTCAAATCGAAAACATTGCCATGAATTACAATCCAAAAATCATCCTTCTTATTGTGAATACAAACTTCATCGTAGAGAAAATAACGAAGGTTTGACATTTTTCACAAAAACATAAAAAATAATTGGAAAAATTCCGAATTTCTGGTTAATAACTTTTTTGGAAAATATTTTTTCAGAACAGTAGTTTTTCCAGAAAATATTTTTTTATCAGTATCCTTTCTTCGAGGAGGATTCTAATTATTCCAAAAGATCGGCAATGTATGGGCCTTGCAAAAAATATGATTTAAAAAATCCACGCCTTGATAGGCAATGAAAAAATATGATTTAAAAAATCCACGCCTTGATAGGCAATGAAAAAATATGATTTAAAAAATCCACGCCTTGATAGGCAATGAAAAAATATGATTTAAAAAATCCACGCCTTGATAGGCAATGAAAAAATATGATTTAAAAAATCCACGCCTTGATAGGCAATGAAAAAATATGATTTAAAAAATCCACGCCTTGATAGGCAATGAAAAAATATGATTTAAAAAATCCACGCCTTGATAGGCAATGAAAAAATATGATTTAAAAAATCCACGCCTTGATAGGCCTTGAAAAAATATGATTTAAAAAATCCACGCCTTGATAGGCCTTGAAAAAATATGATTTAAAAAATCCACGCCTTGATAGGCAATGAAAAAATATGATTTAAAAAATCCACGCCTTGATAGGCAATGAAAAAATATGATTTAAAAAATCCACGCCTTGATAGGCAATGAAAAAATATGATTTAAAAAATCCACGCCTTGATAGGCAATGAAAAAATATGATTTAAAAAATCCACGCCTTGATAGGCAATGAAAAAATATGATTTAAAAAATCCACGCCTTGATAGGCAATGAAAAAATATGATTTAAAAAATCCACGCCTTGATAGGCAATGAAAAAATATGATTTAAAAAATCCACGCCTTGATAGGCAATGAAAAAATATGATTTAAAAAATCCACGCCTTGATAGGCAATGAAAAAATATGATTTAAAAAATCCACGCCTTGATAGGCAATGAAAAAATATGATTTAAAAAATCCACGCCTTGATAGGCAATGAAAAAATATGATTTAAAAAATCCACGCCTTGATAGGCAATGAAAAAATATGATTTAAAAAATCCACGCCTTGATAGGCAATGAAAAAATATGATTTAAAAAATCCACGCCTTGATAGGCAATGAAAAAATATGATTTAAAAAATCCACGCCTTGATAGGCAATGAAAAAATATGATTTAAAAAATCCACGCCTTGATAGGCAATGAAAAAATATTATTTAAAAAATCCACGCCTTGATAGGCAATGAAAAAATATGATTTAAAAATCCACGCCTCATATAGGCACTGAAAAAATATGCTTTAAAAATCTACGCCTTGATAGGCACTGAAAAAATATGCTTTAAAAATCCATTGATAGGCAATGAAAAAATATGGGCTGTGAAAAAACATTCGTTAAAAAATCCACGCCACAAATGGGCTGTGAAAAAATATTCTTTAAAAAATCCACGCCACATATGGGCTGTGAAAAAATATTCTTTAAAAAATCCACGCCTCATGTAGGCCCTAAAAAATATTTTTTTAAAAATCCGCGCCTCTGATAGGCCTTGAAAAAATATTCTTTAAAATATCCACGCCTCATATAGGTAGGCCCTAAACAATATTCTTTAAACAATCCACGCCTCATATAGGTAGGCCCTAAAAAATATTCTTTAAAAAATCCACGCCTTGATTGATAGGCCTTGAAAAAATATTCTTTAAAAAATCAACGCCTCATATAGGCTGTGAAAAAATATTTTTTAAAAAATCCGCGCCTCTGATAGGCCTTGAAAAAATATTTTTTAAAAAATCCGCGCCTCTGATAGGCCTTGAAAAAATATTCTTTAAAAAATCCACGCCTCATATAGGTAGGCCCTAAAAAATATTCTTTAAAAAATCCACGCCTCATATAGGTAGGCCCTAAAAAATATTCTTTAAAAAATCCACGCCTCATATAGGCTTTGAAAAAGTATTCTTTAAAAAATCCACGCCTCATATAGGCTGTGAAAAAATATTCTTTAAAAAATCCGCGACTCTGATAGGCCTTGAAAAAATATTCTTTAAAAAATCGACGCTTGTTTTTATCCTACAAATAAATTAGGCCTTTTTTTCCTCGCCCTGAAATCCGTGTTATATTATGGCTCATAAATCTCATATTCGATATAAATCATGTCGTCCTGAATGATGATGAAATATCGTCCACATCGAATATTGAAATCCAAAAATCATAACATAAACAGACTTGCATTAATATCGGCAAATAAATACGCAAGCGAAAACGTGTTGAGAATCTTAAATCAGATTAGCTTTGAGTCCAGCTCTTCTCTGGCGGATACTTCTTTGTCTCTTTGAGAACAACAACAATGTTTACACTGATTATGGGTTAGGTTTTAACCATTATGCCGCTGTGAAAAGAACGTTGACCGCGTTTAGCCTGCGTTTGTTTACACAACCGCCATCACCATCATCATCATCGACAAGAACAACAAACAGCCAAACAACTGTGAAACTTGTTAGCATCTCCTTAAGTAATCACTTCCCTCTGTAACGCTCCACTCTTTGGCCACCTCATCTGGGCCTCTACCTTTGAAAACAAATTAATCGAGAAACGTGAACAAACTTGGTCGTCAGTCCTTTTGCGTTTTAACTTCAAAACTAGTTCTTCGGCTGTTGCACCTGATGACTCATATTTCCCAACCACTGAGCATGCTTAATCTTGTATATATTTTATCTGTTAACAAAAAAATTCTACAAACGACCGTTGTATGTCTTTTAAGTTATGGGAAAATATTTACTGGCCTTTGGATGAGGTTTTTTGGATTTTTTTCCTCCACGGGCTTAACATTTGCTTTGCTGGGCATAGACGCAAAAAAAGAGGCCAAATCACTTTGGGACACTCCCAAATGGCAAATGGTGGTGGTGGTAGTGGACAAAATAAAGCAAAACAAGTGAATTGTGTTTAGGATTTTGAACGGACACCCAGCAGAAGGCATTGTGACTGGAATCTGTTGCAATGCAATTCTTTCGCTGCTTCGCTGAAGAGGAGTTCGCTAATTGTGTGGAAACAGGTTTGTTGCTTAAGTCTTTTGTTTGATATTTGATGCACACACAATCAATAGTTGTTATGACTTTGTGCGAAGGAATATTGTGAAATTCGATTTCGCAAATTATTACGGAAATATATTTCAATTGTACAAGTATGGATTTTTTTAATAAATCAAGGCGTGGATTTTTTAAAGAATATTTTTTCAAGGCCTATCAGTCAAGGCGTGGATTTTTTAAAGAATATTTTTTCAAGGCCTATCATTCAGGGCGTGGATTTTTTAAAGAATATTTTTTCAAGGCCTATCATTCAAGGCGTGGATTTTTTAAAGAATATTTTTTCAAGGCCTATCATTCAGGGCGTGGATTTTTTAAAGAATATTTTTTCAATGCCTATCAGAGGCGTGGAATTATTAAAGGCCTATCAGAGGCGTGGAATTATTAAAGAATATTTTTAAGGCCTATCAGAGGCGTGGAATTATTAAAGAATATTTTTTAAGGCCTATCAGAGGCGTGGATTTATTAAAGAATATTTTTTCAAGGCCTATCAGAGGCGTGGATTTATTAAAGAATATTTTTTAAGGCCTATCAGAGGCGTGGAATTATTAAAGGCCTATCAGAGGCGTGGAATTATTAAAGAATATTTTTTAAGGCCTATCAGAGGCGTGGAATTATTAAAGGCCTATCAGAGGCGTGGAATTATTAAAGAATATTAAAATCAAGGCGTGGATTTTTTAAAGAATATTTTTGCAGGGCCTATCAATCAAGGCGTGGATTTTTTAAAGAATATTTTTTGCAGGGCCTATCAATCAAGGCGTGGATTTTTTAAAGAATATTTTTTGCAGGGCCTATCAATCAAGGCGTGGATTTTTCAAAGAATATTTTTTCAAGGCCTATCATTCAAGGCGTGGATTTTTTAAAGAATATTTTTTCAATGCCTATCAGAGGCGTGGAATTATTAAAGAATATTTTTTGCAGGGCCTATATGAGGCGTGGATTTATTAAAGAATATTTTTTGCAGGGCCTATATGAGGCGTGGATTTATTAAAGAATATTTTTTGCAGGGCCTATATGAGGCGTGGATTTATTAAAGAATATTTTTTGCAGGGCCTATCTATCAAGGCGTGGATTTTTTAAAGAATATTTTTTGCAGGGCCTATCTATCAAGGCGTGGATTTTTTAAAGAATATTTTTTGCAGGGCCTATCTATCAAGGCGTGGATTTTTTAAAGAATATTTTTTGCAGGGCCTATCTATCAAGGCGTGGATTTTTTAAAGAATATTTTTTGCAGGGCCTATATGAGGCGTGCATTTTTAAAGAATATTTTTTGCAGGGCCTATATGAGGCGTGGATTTTTTAAAGAATATTTTTTGCAGGGCCTATATGAGGCGTGGATTTTTTAAAGAATATTTTTTCAAGGCCTATCAGAGGCGTGGAATTATTAAAGAATATTTTTTCAAGGCCTATCAGAGGCGTGGAATTATTAAAGAATATTTTTTCAAGGCCTATCAGAGGCGTGGAATTATTAAGGAATAATTTTTCAAGGCCTATCAGAGGCGTGAAATTATTAAAGAATATTTTTTGCAGGGCCTATATGAGGCGTGGTTTTTTTAAAGAATATTTTTTGCAGGGCCTATATGAGGCGTGGTTTTTTTAAAGAATATTTTTTGCAGGGCCTATATGAGGCGTGGTTTTTTTAAATAAAATTTTTTCAAGCCCTGCAATAGGAATATTTGGTTTTTTGTTGTTATTAATTGCTTTTAAAACGCTTACCATCCTCTGAGTGACATCAATGCCCACTAAGTAAGTATTTAGGCACGAGATTTTCATTCCCCACTTTGTTCAAGAATTATGGCCTCCCCACAGCATTGCCAAGAATCCCAACAATTTCTAATCTAATAATAAAAGAAGAAGAACGAAAACTGAAAAAATGCTTGTAATTGACCGCAAAATGAAACTCATACTGCCGGGCAAAGCAATGCTGATGATCATAGATACCCGCGACCGGGAGTGTGGATTACAAACACAACTCTTGATTTCATGATTTTGCACGCACAACTATAAAGTAGCAGAAAAAGCAAAAGAGGAGCAACAACAACACCAGCAAAAATGGCATTTCATAGATTTTGAAATGGAAAAAATGTAGCAGAGCATTCAACTTGAAGCACTGAAAATAAAGGCCGAATGGAAGACATCTAAAGAAGTAGAAGAAGACGAGGAGGAGAGAAAAAGCCAACCAAAGAATGTCAAGAAACATTTGTGCGTTTCGTTGTTCGCTGTTGTTTTTCATTTCTACTAGCACAACTTGTCGACTCATGGTTGACTGGCCGGGAGTCATGGATCAGTTGGAGCAGACATTCTGGTTGGGATAAACAGCAGAAGCAACAACACCAACAACAACTCGGCAGCAGCAGCAGTAGTAGTTGTAGATTTTATATTAAATGATAATTAACAGCACCAGCTCAGAAATTGTAATGTAAACGATAATGAGACGATGATGATTATGACGACGGCGACGACAACGACGAACCCGCGCTGGCCATACAAAACCGAGCCTTGGCTGTGATTCTGAAGACCCATGAAGACAATGAAAAAGTAGAAGTCGATTCGAGCAAGTAAAACATGTTGTAGAATGAGGAAAAGCCAAGATCATATTATGACCATGCATGACAAGCACAAAATGAAAAGTGAAAAGAGGAGAATGAGAGAGGGAGAGGAACATTTTTCTAAACCACAAAACACGCTGACAATGATGATGGTTAATGATCATCATTTCGGTGGCATCACACGGCCATGCTAAATGAGTGCGTGTGGAAATCTTAAGCCTAAATGACTGTGGGTCTTTAAACTATTTACTCAACGAATAATTGTACATTTAATTCGAAACTATTTTCTTGGTCGTATACTATTTTCTGCTGCACACACATTAACAGGGTTGCCAGGTGGAAAATAAAAACAATTTATATTCATCAAAAGAGGAAAAAGGAGTATTTTTTCAAGATATTAATGATTTTTTTGGAAGAAGATTGGATTGGAGATCTATGAGAGGCGTGGATTTTTTTAAATATATTTTTTAGGGACCTATGAAAGGCGTGGATTTTTTAAGGATCTGTAAAACGCGTGGATTTTTAAGGATCTATGAAAAGCGTGGATTTTTTAAGGATCTATGAAAGGCGTAGATTTTTTAAGGACCTATGAAAGGCGTGGATTTTTTAAGGATCTATGAAAGGCGTGGATTTTTTAAAGATCTATGAAAGCCGTGGATTTTTTAAAGATCTATAAAAGGCGTGGATTTTTTAAAGATCTATGAAAGGCGTGGATTTTTAACGATCTATGAAAGGCGTGGATTTTTTAAAGATCTATGGAAAGCGTGGATTTTTTAAGGATCTGTGAAAGTCGTGGATTTTTTAAGGATCTATGAAAGACGTTGATTTTTTAAGGTTCTATGAAAGTCGTGGATTTTTTAAGGATCTATGGAAAGAGTGGATTTTTTAAAGATCTCTGAAAGGCGTGGGGTGGCGTAGGGGATGATAGATACCAAGCAACGGCTCTGATTGGCTTTAACATGGCGAAGTCTAGGCTTATCTTGGTCCCTCTTTCATCTCAATTGTGGACACTGACCTCGCCGTGGTGCCACCTAGGGTAGCTATTTTCATCACCCGATGAAATAGTGAGTTAATATGTGCCGCGAGTTCACCTATAAAAACTATAAAAAATGGGTTGAGGTGTCGGGTTAGTTGACCTCTCTCGGAAACCCCAACCTACAATGAAAAAGCAAAGAAAAAGAAAACCAAACCCCCTAATGTTGACGACCCCCGCAAACGTATAAAGGACCACGATCGGCGAATCTGCAATTGGAATGTGCGCACGATGTACAGAACAGGCGCAGGTCTTGTTTTGGCGGATGTACTCAAGAAGTACAAAACCGATATTATTGCCTTACAGGAAATGCGATGGAAAAGAATAGGCATAAGTAAATCAGATGATTATAGCTGCCATGACACGAGGATACGTGAATTTGGCTGGGCATTTATGGTTAACAGGAGAATAAAAGATCTCGTCTCGAGATTCACTCCAGTAGATGAGCGAATTGCTATAATCCGTATTAAAGCGAAGTTCTTCTACATCAGTCTCATTTGCGCCCATGCTCTGACCGAAGACAAAGATGAGCAGACGAAAGACATATTTTACGAGCGCCTAGAAACAGCATATGAACGCTGCCCTGGCCATGATATTAAAATTCTGCTAGGAGATTTTAATGCTTAAATCGGAAGGAAAAATATTTTTGGTCCCACCGTCGGTAAATTCAACCTCTATGAAGAAACATCTGACAATGACATAAGGTTGATTGACTTCGCGGCAGCAAAAAACATGGTAGTTAGCAGCACCAGATTCAAGCATCTCGATATACACAAGGCCACTTGGATTTCTCCCGATCGAACGACGAGAAATCAAATCGATCATGTTGTGATAGACGGAAGGCATTCATCCAGTGTTTTAGACGTCCGATCGATCAGAGGAGCGAATATCGATTTGGACCATTACCTTGTGGCAGCCAAGTTACGCACCAGTCTTAATGTAGCAGAAAAGGTGCGATCTAATGTAACACGGAAATTTGACGTCGAAAATCTGCAAACACAACAGATAGCAGAAGCCTACTCCGCTCAACTTACCCAACTGCTTGACGAAAGCACCCCTTGTCCCGATAATAATATAGATGCACAGTGACAGAGAATTGCCCACTCCATACAAAACTGTAGCAAAAGTAACACTTGGGTACCAAAGACCACCATCAAGAAATCCGTGGTACGATGAGGAGTGTCGTAATACTACTGATATGAAAAACGCAGGGTATAGGGCAACCCTGCAGACAGTAGCAACACGTAATGCGATGGAGAACTATAGGAAGAAAAGGAGAGAGGAGAAACTTATTTTCAGAAAAAAGAGAAAGAACAAGAACAACGTGAGCAAATCGAGATGTACAGGAGTCAGAATGAAGTCCCGAAATTTGACCAACGAGTAAAACACCAAACCGAAGGCTTTGGTGCAGGTATATCCTCCTGTAGAGATGAAGAAGGAAACCTGATGACAGATACAGACAGCGTGCTGAGGATCTGGAAGGAGCATTTTGAAAAACTTCTGGTATCAAATAGTGGCGGAACCAATAAGAGAATATGGTATAAATGGTATACCACCTAGCCAAGATGAGGTCAGAATAGCAATCAATCGGCTGAAGAATAATAAAGCAGCAGGTGCCGATGGGTTACCAGCCGAACTATTCAAGACTGGTGGTCAGATGCTGGTAAGGAGCATGCACCAGCTGATTAGTACAATTTTGTTAGAAGAATGCATGCCCAATGATTGGAACCTCAGCATCCCGTGCACAAAAAATGAGACAAGACGATATGTGTCAACTATAGAGGAATAAGTCTCCTTCCCATCGCATATAAAGTGCTACCCAGCGTGCTATGTGAACGACTGGTGGTCAATGACATTATTGGACCATACCAATGCGGCTTCAGACCTGGCAAATCCACCATTGACCAGATTTTCACTCTGCGCCAAATCCTGAAAAAAAACCCACGAAAAACACATCGACACATTCCACCTATTCGTCGACTATAAAGCCGCATTCGACAGCTCTCTCCGTTCAGAAGTGTTTAAAGTCATGTCTACGTTCAGCATTCCTGCAAAATTAATACGGCTATACAGGATAACTTTAACTGGCACAAGATCAGCAGTTAAAGTCGGAAAGGACCTCCTGGAGCCCTTTAATACCGAACGCGGATTCAGACAAGGAGACAGTTTGTCATGTGATCTTTTTAACATCCTGCTGGAAAAGGTCATACGAGAGGCAAAAGTGAACAGAAATGACACTCTGTACACCAAACAATACATGTTACTCGCCTACGCCGATGACATCGACATAATGGGTCGAACATTGCGAGCGGTAAGAGTCACCTTTGAACAAATCGAGGAGTCTGTGAAAGTGGGTCTGGCAGTAAACGGCGAGAAGACCAAGGTGATAATATCAACGCACAAGGCGTCCAGTAGATTTGGACCAACTATAGAAATTGAAAACGACTGCTTCGAGGTTGTTAAAGATTTTATATACCTTGATACCGCCATAAATAAAACGAATGACATCAGTTTTGAAATTCGGAGAAGGATTGTGGTGGCCAACAGATGCTACTATGGTCTGAGCAAACAACTCAAAAACAAAGCCACCTCCCGCCAGACCAAACTCACACTCTACAAGACGCTGATACTATCCGTGCTGTTAAATGGAACTGAAACATGGGTACTTGCGCAAGCAGACGAGGAAGCTCTTAAAGTGTTTGAGAAAAAATTCTCCGAAAGATCTATGGGCCGAAAGATCTATATATGCGTTGACGGTGAATACCGCCGTCGAATGAACCATGAGTTGTACCAGCTATTCTCGGACATCGACTTTGTTAGACGTATTGAGCTGCAGCGACTACGTTGGCTAGGTCATGCTGTGAGAATGGATGAAGATACCCAAGCCCAGAAGTCATATAAAAGCGAACCGGCTGATGGTTTTCGCAGAAAGGGAAGGCCACGAATGAGATGAAAAGACCAAGAGAAAGACAACATTGTCGAATATGGTCTTTCAAGTTGGAAAAAAGCGCAAAATATCGACGCTCCTGAAAATCTTTTTTAAGCTCGGCTTATGGAACGAAAGTTCTGTCACACGCAAGTTAAGTAAGTAGGGTCTTTAGGATTTTATTTTTAACATTTCTGAAAGACCTGCAGTGCTTATGTGAATTATTATGGAAATCCAAATATAAACCAAATTTAAAAAATATCATGGCAACCATGATTATTCTCGATTGTAGCACATTCTGAAGTTTCGAGATAAATAACAATAATTCCGCTTGAAGTAGTATGGTGGTAACCGCAAACATTCGTTGTAAAACTATCAGGTAGACAATGTTTAATGATATTCTATGCATTTCAAATAGATGTGGTGCGGATTAATGATAAATAGAATAATTGTTGGACAAGAGGCGTTTATTTTAAATTTTAGTCGCCAACAAAGAATCGTATAAGTGAATAAGCAGATTTAAATATATGCACTAGCAGCTCAGCTAATTCTTTAATCTATATGATTTAAACAGGTGAGCATAAAGCTCCTACAGTTTCTCAAAAGTAGGTGTTAAGGTCCTGAACAAAAATGTTACCAAATCAAGTTAGGAAGGACTTTCAAAATATAAATAAAAATTCGTTTGTATAGAAGTTATAGTTCTTAGGACTATTCTTTAAAAATCCGCTCTTGTAGCTAAGTATAGACCTTGCAAAAATCCAATTTAATTGGTTCTTGTGTAAATTATTCAGGAAAAATAGTTTATAGTTTTTATACACCACAAACAAATATACTTTAAAAATCGTATTAATAGCTGTTATAGTTCAGGACAAAATATTCGTAAAAATCCACACTTATCCGTGTCATGGTCAATGGAAAAAAAATTAAATTCTTCCACCGATTTCCAAAAATTATCACGCTTTTAAAAAATTAAATTATATTTAAATGATATTCTATACAACTCCCTAATCTGTACAACCGATGTTGGTGCGAATAATTACAATAATTACCCACAATATCCCGCCTATATCATAGAGTACTTTACACTATTCTATTGTCTTATTGAATTTCTCGCCCCAGCTCGTTCTGTTCCCCACCCATATAACCCTTTCCTAACCATAAATAGATCACATGCAAATTAACATTTCTTTCTTTTGAACTATTTTTAATTTTCATAACTAAATTAAGTTAGCAACGTTCCGCAGCAGCAGCAGTTGTCAATATTAAGTTTCTTTATAAAGCTGGTCTATTTTTATCTGACCATCTGTCTATCTGCAAATGAACACCCAGTTAGCGCCACAAATATGCAATTTTATGCAAATTATCGACGCTATTTACATATGGACTGATTTGCATGGTCCGGCTGTTGCCTCCGCCTAACAAAAAGCCAAGTGAGAGCAAAAAAAAAACAATTCTTAGTAGGGGAACTTGTCTTATTGCAGCAGGTAAAACTGTGAGATGCAAATGATAAAAGGCCAATGGCAGGGAGTAATAACAAAAGAAGTGCCCTTTGCGGAACAGACGCACAAATGAACGATAGGAATAGTGAAGAACAAAAAACTAAAACCTTGAATGTAATAAATGCAGGTGTTATACAATTGTCTAGTAATGGGTACACTAAAAGAAATTTGGTAATATTGTTTCTTTAAAAAATATTTAATAAAATAAACGCCTATTATGGGCCCTTGAAAAATATTCTTTAACAAATCCCCGCCTATTGAAAGTCCCTAAAAAATATTCTTGCAAAAATCCATGCCTATTTTTAAAAAAGTCATGCCTCTCATACTTACTTACTTACTTAGTTGCTTTGTGACAAAACTTTCGTTCTATAAGCCGAGCTTAAAAAATTTCCAGGCGCCTCGGTCTTTTGCGCAGTTCTTCCAATTTGAAAGACAATTTTCGGCAATGTTGTCTTCCACTTGATCTTTCCATCTTATTCGTGGCCTTCCCTTCGTGAACCATCAGCTGGTTCGCTTTTATATGCCTTCTAGGCTGGGGCATCTGGGGCTGGGGCCAACGTAGTCGCTGCAGCTCAATACGTTTAACAATGTCGATGTCCGAGAATAGCTGGTACAACTCATGGTTCATTCGACGGCGATATTCACCGTCAACACAGATCGGCCCATAGATCTTTCGGAGAATGTTTCTTTCAAAATCCCCAAAAGCTGTCTCATCTGCTTGGAAAGTACCCATGCTTCAGATCGATATAACAGCACGGGTAGTATCAACGTCTTGTAGAGTGTGAGTTTGGTCTGGCGGGATGTGGCCTTGTTTTTGAGTTGCTTACTCAGACCATAGTAGCTTCTGTTGGCCATCACTATCCTTCTCCGAATTTCAAAACTGATGTCATTCGGTTTGTTTATGGCGCTACCAAGGTATATAAAATCTATAACTACCTCGAAGCTGTAGTTCTCAAATTCCACAGTTGGTCCGAGTCTACTGGACGTCTTGCGCGTTGAAACCATCAGCTTGGTCTTCTCGCCGTTTACTGCCAGACCCACTTTGGTAAACTCCTTCTCAATTTGTTCAAAGGTGGATGTTACCGGTCTCAGTGTTCGACCCATTATATCGATGTCATCGGCGTAGGCGAGTAACATGTCTTGTTTGGTGTACAGAGTGCCATTGCTGTACACCTTTTCCTTTCGTATGATTTTTCCAGCAGGATGTTAAAAAGATCACACAACAAACTGTCACCTTGTCTGTATCCTCGTTCGGTAAAGGGGCTCCGAGAGGTCATTTCCGACTTTAACTGCTGATCTTGTGCCAGTTGAAGTTATCCTGCATAGTCATATTAATTGTGCACGAATGCCAGACGCAGACATGGCTTTAAACACCTCTGAACGGATAGGGCTGTCGAATGCGGCTTTATAGTCGACGAATATGTGGTATGTGTCGATGTGTTTTTCGTGGGTCTTTTCCAGGATTTGGCGCAGAGTGATCAATCTGGTCAATGGTGGATTTCAAGGTCTGAAGCCGCATTGGTATGGTCCAATAATGTCATTGACCATTGGCTTCAGTCGTTCACACAGTACGCTGGATATCACTTTATATGCGATGGGAAGAAGGCTAATTCATCTATAGTTGGCACATATCGTCTTGTCCCTTTTTTTGTGCACGGGACACAGGATGCTGAGGTTCCAATCATTGGGCATGCATTCTTCTAGCCAAATTGTGGTAATCAGCTGGTGCATGCTCCTTACCACCATCTGACCACCAGTTTTGAATAGTTCAGCTTGTAACCAATCGGCTCCTACTGCTTTGTTCTTCTTGAGCCAATTAATTGCTTTTATGACCTAATCTTTGCTATAGTGTATACCACCACTCTATACAGTCATATATTCTTGGTTCTGGGGTATCTTCCGCCACTATTTGATACCAGAAGTTTTTCAAAATGCTCTTCCAGATCCTCAGCACGTTGTCTTTATTTGTCACCAGGTTTCCTTTTTTAACTCTACAGGTAGATGTGCCTGCACCAAAACCTTCGGTTTGGTGTTTTACCCGTTGGTAGAATTTTCAGACATCATTCTGACTCCTGTACATCTCGATTTGCTCACGCTCACCTTCTTCTTGTTCTTTCTTCTTTTTTCTGAAAACACGTTTCTGATCTCTTCCTTTCTCCCGATAAATCGCCATCGCATTACGTGTTGCTACTGTCAGCAGGGTTGCCCTATACCCTGCGTTTTTCATATCAGTAGCATTACGACACTCCTGATCTTACCATGGGTTTCTTGATGGTGGTCTTTGGTACCCAAGTCTTGCTTTTGCTACAGTTTTTAGGGAGTGGGCAATTCTTTGCCATTGTGATTCTATACTATTATCGGGACAAGAAGTGCTTTCGTCAAGCAGTTGGGTATGTTGAGCGGAGTAGACCTCGGCTACCTGTTGTGTTTGCAGCTTTTCGACGTCGAGTTTCCGTGTTGTGTTATATCGCACCTTTGCTGCTACATTAAGACGGGTGCGAACCTTGGCTGTCAGAAGGTAATGGTCCGAATCGATATTCGCTCCTCGTATCGATCGAACGACTAATACGCTGTCTATCAAAACATGATCACTGTGATTTCTTGTTGCTCGATCGGGAGAAATCCAAGTGGCCTTATGTATATCGAGATGCGAGAAGCTGGTGCTGCTAACTATCATGTTTTTCACTGCCACGACGTCAATAAACCTCATGCCGTAGTCAGATGTTTCTTCATGAAGGCTGAATTTTCCGACGGTGGTAAAGATATTTGCAAAGATATTCGCCCTTCCCATTTTTGCATTAAAATCTCCTAGCAGAATTTTAATGTCATGGCCAGGGTAGCGGCCATATGCTGTTGCTAGGCGCTCGTAAAATATGTCTTTGGTCTGCTCATCGTTGTCTTTGGTCGGAGCATTGACGCAAATGAGACTGATGTAGAAGAACTTCGCTTTTATGCGAATTATAGCAATTCGCTCATCTACTGGAGTGAATCTGGAAACGAGGTCTTTTATTCTCCTGTTGACCATAAATCCGTACCCAAATTCTCGTTTCATGGCAGCTATAATACAGTGCGTAATCAGATCAGATTTACTTACGCCTGTCCCTTTCCATCGCATTTCCTGCAAGACAGTAGTATCGGCTTTGTACTTCTCGAGTACATCCGCCAAAGCGAGAACTGCGCCTGTTATGTACAACGTGCGGACATTCCAAGTGCAGATTCGCAGATCGTGGTCCTTTATACGTTTGCGGGGGTCGTCATTGGGGGGGGGGGGGGGGGGGGTTGATTTTCTTTTTCTCTGCTTTTTCATAGTAGGTTGGGTTTAAGGAGTGTGGGCAACTAGTCCGACGCCTCAACCCATTTTTTATAGTTGTTATGGGTGAACTTGCGGCACATATTAGCTCACTATTTCATCGTGTGATGAAAATAGCTAATATTCTTTAAACAATCCACGACTATTATTGGTCCTTGAAAAATATGTTTAAAAAATCCACGCCTATTTCTAGTCCGCGCTTCTGTAAGTTCTTAAACTAAAATTTTTAAATAATTTTTTTCCCAGCGTATCAACCTATCTACCCAAAAAAATCTTCAGTTAAATAATAAAACTTCATGTCAGGGCTAGGGAATTGCACTCATTACTGCAATTCAATAAAAAAGTACATTCATCACGAGATGAGTTCCATGAATTCAGAACCAACAACAACAACATCCCGACCAATAAGAATTGCTGAATCATAAATGTCTTCAATTATCAGCTGGCAAAATTCATGACCCTTTTTTTTGCAATTCTTGTGTTGAGCAAAAAAAACTGCAAGTCAACTTCCGTTTTTAATTAAATTGTATCTGATGTCATCTTAAGATTTTACAACCTAAGATAGAGGGTCCGAATACGACCACTTCATCAGCACACAGCCAGTAAATAATAACAAGAACCACAACAACAACGAAAATCTAAAATCACTACCGAGTGAAGAAGGCTATTGAATTACCTGTTTTTTGCTGCCTTCGGTAATCCTTGTTGATCGTGTGAAGCATCATCACTTGGGCCTTCATCAAGGCTTCCAGTTTTTTCGGTAGCACAAAAAAACGACTAAAACCGCAAGGTAGTGTTCATGGATCAAACGGAAGTCAAAGAAATAGTTGACATTGTGAAGTTTTTTCCATTCACCTGCAATGACAAAAAAGGAGAAATTGATGGGTATTAATCTTTGACAGATACTTGGAAAGAGAAATATTTCATAGAAACCCTAGGAATGCATTTGGAAACAATATGTAGTTCTTCAGCCTTAAATATGATTTAAAAAATGACCGGAAGTAGATCAACAAAAAAAGTAATAAAATATGTTCTCAATAGAACTATGGGAAATAAAAAGGTCGAAATACGAATAACCTGACAACTATGTTGTCAGGTTATTATATATTTGTGCAGCCCCAAGAGTTTGTGACGCCGCGAAATATTGGTCCTAGACTCACCTTCAAGTACACCGATCATCATATCTCGACTAGCTGAGTTGATCTAGACATGTGTGTCCGTCCGTCCGCCTGCCCATTATAATTTTCTGGTTCTGGTTCTGGAAAATGAAGACCCCTGGACCAAATACTAAATTTTTGTCGGTTTTTCTGGTCGCTCCAGAGACCGTAATTATGGCCCAAACATCGCGAGAAGCATGGAGAAGGGGATTGGGCCAAAGAATAAGTATGCCTGTTTTGATAAAGATCTGTCAATATTTAGCGGGTCAAATGGACCCAGACTTTTGTGTGAAAAATTACAAAATTTGGATTCTATGGCGTATATATTTACTCCTAAAGGACATATACCCGAGAAGATAATGGTATATCTAAAAGGAGTGACTGACCTTTAAATTTATACCAATTATATTGTCGTATGTTCTCGGATGTGGGAGTTAGATATAGCTCCCATATATATTTTCGTCCGATTTATGGTAAAAGGTGCACCAAAGTCCCTATATATCTTTCGATTTTCACCAAATTTGACATAGCGTACTGAATAAGGCCAAGAATGATGGGTGTTAAGTTTCGTGAAAAACGGTTCAGATTTAGACATAGCTTTCATATATATTTTCGTCCGATTTAAGGTAAATGGTACACCAAAGACCCTATATATCTTTCGATTTGCACGAAATTTGGCATAGCGCACTGGATTGAGTATAGAATAATGTGTGCTAAGTTTCGTAAAAATCGGTTGAGATTTAGATATAGTTCCCATATATATTTTCGTCCGATTTAATGTAAATGGTGCACCAAAGACCCTATATATCTTTCGATTTGCACGAAATTTGGTATAGCGTACTGAATTGAGTCTAGGATTATGTGTGCTAAGTTTCATGATATTTTCGTCCGATGTAATGTAAAAGGTGCACCAAAGACCCGATATATTCTTCGATTTGCACGAAATTTGACACAGCGTACTGAATTGAGTCTAGAATGATGTGTGGTAAGTTTCGGAAAAATCGGTTCAGATTTCGATATAGCTCCCATATATATTTTCGTCCGATTTGCAGGAAATTTGGCATAGCGTACTGAATTGAGTCTAGAATGATGTGTGCTAAGTTTCGTGAAGATCCGTTCAGATTTAGATATAGCTCCCATATATATTTTCGTCCGATTTTACATAGATGGTACACCAAACTCCTAATGTTTGTCCGATTAACACGAAATTTTGCACAACGTATCAAATTGGGACTTGGATGACGTCATTGGGTTTTGTTCAAATTGGTGCATATATTTCCATATGTATTTCCAGTGCGGCGTACCGATTTTTTTTTTCAAGGGTTTCGTATATTTAAATTTCGAAAATTAAAATCCATCATTGGTTATTGCAAAATTTCGCACACAGCAATCTATAAATATCAAAATAAACATATGTTCCAGTGATTGTCATACCATGCCAACCAACCAGTCAGTCACTCAGTCCATTTACATGCCCGCTGTTTAGTTCTGAGATTATTTACGAGTATTTGTAACAATGTCGCAGAGGACGTCGACAATCGTCTCACTCGCCATCATAACATTTAAACATATTTGTTGTTGTTCTCGATTTATTTTTGTGTTAAACAATAAAGTCGATATTAGTCCAAAACGACAATGGAGGAACAGATGCAGAAATGACAATGACGACGGCAACGAAGATGATGGTGGTGTCGTTGCTGCTGCTGCAAGTGCGCAATGACTTGCCACTGACTGTCTGAATTGCCACTACGATGATGAGTTCCCTCAGCTCCCTTCTCAATTATAACGATTAAATGCAATACTTGGTCACATGTTTTTTCTGCCGGGCAGGGAGACACTGACTGCTGTTCGTGCTGCTGTCACTGTGGCTAGCGGTGATGGAGTTGCTACTCCATTGGAATACAATATGATCAGGCTGACGGCTGCAGGCAGAAGTTTACCGACAAACCCAAAGACCACTTTGGCATTAATGTTGTTTATTATGAACTGAGGACATGTATTAGCCCCATAAGTAGCCGATGTGAGTGTGTGTATGTGTGAGTGTGCTGGGGATTTTTCTTTAATAATGATGAAATACTCCAAAGGGCAGAGGTTCGCAAATTTTGAAATTAAGGACAAATCGTGAAGGTTTAAGGGATTTGAAGGACTATTTTCGAAGTTCGGCAGAATATTTTTCACGGTCCAATATTTTTCACGGTCCAATATTTTTCACGGTCCATGAACCAGTCTGTCACGTATAATAATAATTTTCAAAGGCCAAGGACCAGACTGAGATATTTAAGAATATTTTAAATACCAGAATTTTTTTCATGATTTGATTTCTTTTGGAGCACCATGATGAGAACTCCCTACACCCTTTGGGAACCCCTGCCATTGGTTATTTGCTAAAATATCAACATATATCATTAATACCAAAGCTTACATCCGTAGAAGGACATATGATCGGCTATTGTTGTTGTTTTTTGTCTTCTTCTTCTTGCACTTCTTTGGTTTGTTCGAATAACAACAAAAACAACAACAATTATAATAATACCAATAACCACAACAGCAGACACCAGTGACAACAACAATATGAAAACAAAAGTATGCTGAAGTTACGAAAAGTATTTTCATGCTGCCTGCCAGTCGAGCGATGGGGAACAAATGAAAATGATAAACCCAGCAGGGAGAAGGGGAGTATATCTTCTGCTACTTCATCATCATGGAGCTATTGAAGTTGGAAGTTTTACAATTCCATGACTCCCTGTCATGGTATATGACACACTCATCGCCAATACTAAGTAGTGAGTAAGTTCGAATGTTCGAGTGGCGGCAATGATAGCTGTGTGTGTCTGGAGAATGAGATTGCCCTACGGTAGGGATACGTGGATTTTTGAAAAATATTTTTTGGAAGGTATAGATATAGGCGTGGATTTTTTTTTTAATATTTTTTTAAGGCGTGAATTTTGAAAAATATTTTTTCAAGGCTTAGCATAGGCGTGGATTTTTTAAACATATTTTTTCAAGGTTTCGGTATAGGCGTGGATGACATAGGGGATGATAGATACCAAGCAACGGCTCTGATTGGCTTTAACATGGCGAAGCCCAAGCTTATTATGGTCCCTCTTTCATCTCAATTGTAGACACTGACCTCCCCACGGTGTCACCTGGGGTAGCTATTTTCATCACCCGATGAAATAGTGAGCTAATATGTGCCGCGAGTTCAACCATAAGAACTATAAAAAATGGATTAAGGCATTGGGTTAGTTGCCCACATTCGGAAAACCCCTCTAACTATGAAAAATCAACGAAAAAGAAAACCAAACCCCCCACCAATGTTGACGACATCCGCAAACGTATAAAGGACCACGATATGCGAATCTGCACTTGGAATGTGTGCACGTTGTACAGAACAGGAGCTGTTTTCGCGCTTTCGGATATACTCAAGAAGTACAAAGCCGATATTATTGCCTTACAGGAAATGCGATGGAAAGGAACTGGCGTAAGTAAATCAGATGATTACGCCCTGTATTATAACAGCCATGAAACGAATTTGACTGCGGAATTATGGTTAACAGAATAAAAGACCTCGTCTCCAGATTCACTCCAGCAGATGAGCGAATTGCTATAATCCGTATAAAAGCGAAGTTCTTCTACATCAATCTTATTTGCGCCCATGCTTCGGACGGGAAGACAAAGACGAGCAGACCAAAGACATTTTTACGAGCGCCTAGACGCTGCATATGACCACTGTCCTGGCCGTGACATTAAAATTCTGCTAGGAAATTTTAATGCAAAAATCGGAAGGGAAAATATTTTTGGTCCCACCGTCGGAAAATTCAGCCTTCATGAAGAAACATCCGACAACGGCATGAGGCTGATTGACTTAGCAGCACCAGATTCAAGCATATCGATATACACAAGCCCACCTGGATTTCTACCGATCGAGCACCGAGAAATCAAATTTATTATGTTGTGATAGACGGACGGCATTCGTCCAGCGAATATCGATTCGGATCATTACCCTGTGGCAGCCTAGGTTCGCACCCATCATAATGTAGCAGCAAAGGTGCGATCTAATGTATCACAGAAACTCGACGAAGAAACCTAATCCGTTCAAGCACAATGGCAAAGAATGGCCCACTCACTACACAAAAGGCAGCAAAATCAACACTTGGGTGCCAAAAACCACCATCAAGAAACCCATAGTACGATCAGAAGTGTCGTAAGGCTACTGATCTGAAAAACGCAGCGTATAGGGCAACCCTGCTGACAGTAGCAACACGTAATGCGATGGAGAATTATCGGGAGAAAAGGAGTGAGGAGAAACATATTTTCAGAAAAAAATTAAGAAAGAAAAACGTGAGCGTGATCAAATCGAGATGTACATGAGTCAGAATGAAGTCCGAAAATTTTACCAACGAGTAAAAAACCAAACCGTAGGCTTTGGTGCAGGCACATCCTCCTGTAGAGATGAAGGATAAAACCTGGTGACAGATACCAACAGCGTGCTGAGGATCTGGAAGGAGCATTTTGAAAATAGTGGCGGTGAAGAAGATACCCCAGAACCAATAAGAGATGATGGTATAGAGTGCATACCACTTAGCCAAGATGAGGTCAGAATAGCAATCAGTCGGCTGAAGAATAATAAAGCAGCAGGATGGGTTACAGGCCGAACTATTCAAGACTGGTGGTCAGATGCTGGTAAGGAGCATGCACCAGCTGATAAGTACAATTTGGCTAGAGGAATGAATACCCAATGATTGGAACCTCAGCATCCTGTATCCCATGCACAAAAAAGGAGACAAGACGATATATGCCAATTATATAGGGGAATAAGTCTCCTTCCCATCGCATATAAAGTGTTATCCAGCGTGCTGTGTGAACGACTGAAGCCAATGGTCAATGACATTATTGGATCATACCAATGCGGCTTCAGACCTGGCAAATCCACCATTGACCAGATTTTCACTCTACGCCATATCCTGGAAAAAAACCCACGAAAATCCACACCGACAGATTTCAGTCGCGACAGATATAAAGTCGCATTCGACAGCCCTGTCCGTTCAGAGGTGTTTAAAGCAATGTCTGCGTTTGGCATTCCTGCAAAATTATTATTCGGATATGCAGGGTAACTGTAACTGGCACAAGATCAGCATTTAAAGTCGGAAAGGACCTCTCGGAGCCCTTTATTACCGAACGAGGATTCAGACAAGGTGACAGTTTGTCGTGTGATCTTTTTAACATCCTACTGGAAAAGGTCATAAGAGAGGCAAAGGTGAACAGAAATGGTGACATGGACATAATAGGTCGAACATTGAGAGCGGTAACAGCCACCTTTGAACAAATTGAGAAGGAGTCTGCCAAAGTGGGTCTGGCAGTAAATGGCGAGAAAACCAAGCTGGTGGTATCAACGCGCAAGACGTCCAGTAGACTCAGACCAAGTGTGGAACTTGAGAACAACAGATTCGAGGTAGTTAAAAATTGTATATACCTTCGTATCGCCATAAATAAAACTAATGATATCAGTTTTGAAATTCGGAGAAGGATTGAGATGGCCAACCGATGCTACTATGGTCTGAGTAAACAACTCAAAAGCAAGGCAACCTCCCGCCAGACCAACTCACACTCTACAAGACGTTGATACTACCTGTGTTATATATGGATCTTAAGCATGGGTACTGGCGCAAGCAGATGAGGCAGCTCTTGGAGTGTTTGAGAGAAAAATTCTCCGAAAGATCTATGGGCCGATCTCCGTTGACGGTGAATATCGCCGTCGAAGCATTGTTAGACGTATTGAACTGCAGCGACTATGGTGGCTAGGTCATGTTGTGAGAACGGATGAAGACGCCCCAGCCCAAAAGGCATATAAAAACGAACCAGCTGATGGTTCACCCAGAAGGTGAAGGCCAAGAATACGATGGAAAGATCAAGTCGAAGATAATATTGCCGAAAATGGTCTTTCCAATTGGAAAAACTGCACAAAAGACCGACTGGCCTAGACATATTTTTTAAGCTCCACTTATGGAACGAAAGTTCTGTCACAAGCCAGCTAAGTAAGTAAATAAGGTATAGGCGTGGATCTTTTAAAAATATTTTTTCAGTATTTTCAAGGCTCTAAAATTCCTCTCGCCGATTATAGGGTATCCCTATAAACAAAGTTTTACAAATCCAAAACAAAATACTGCAGCTTGTGGATATTTCAAAAAAAGGAGATGAAGAAAAAACACGAGTTGTACAAAACAGTCAGTACCCATTACCAACCGAAGAACCAAGAAGTCATGTGCGACTGAGTGTTTGCAAAAGAGTACTTAGTAAACATAGATGTTGTTGTTGCTGTTGTCTGTCGGTCTGCCTGTCTTATTTGGGTTTTATATTTTATGTAATACTGATGTTACTTCAACTCCCTGGGCTATTGTTTGTGGGGGGACATGCATACAGGGACTGCTGTGGGGAGCAGGAGGAACAGCAGACCCCAGTCTATAAAGGCAAGCACGATGTTGTCGTTGCTGCTGTTGTTGTTGTTTATGGTGATGATGAAGATGATACTACTCGGTTTTTGTTTTGGTTTGATGAAGTACTACAACCACCGCTGTAAACGAAATGGAAGAAGAAGACATAGCAGATGATGATCATCCTCGCCATGATCATCATGATGATGGTTACGCCAATAATTTTTATGAAAGCGGCTTCCTGTAGCTTCGTATTGACGTGTAGAACTAATTGTCCACTTGCCAAGTGCTGACGTATCCCGGCGTGATTATTATTATCATATCTCGGTTGTAGCCCATCAATCGATCGATTGATCTCGTTGTTTCGCATCGCACATATATTCCAGAACGGCCCGAAGAAGCGGAAGCTAAACAAAGACTCCAGACAAATTCATTTGAGCGCGACAAAAGTCTTTCGGAGTTCAAAACGAAGTGTTTAACGAGTGTTGTTGTAATTTTTTGTCATCGTCAACCCGGTTGACATTTTAATTTTGTCAATGAAGTTTTTTTCCCTGTTGCTGTTGTGAAATTTCCAGAAGAAACTAAATTGCAATTTGCAGAAGAAAATTATTAGTGAAGTGATGTAAATAATTAAAACGATTTTTCAGTGAAAATTATTTAAAATATTTAAGCTCAGAAGTTTATTCAAAAATATTGTTGTAATTTGTGTCTTAATTAAAAAAACAACAACAATTAAATAAGAGTGAAGATAAGAGTGAACACACATTCTGACAAACAGATTCCCTTCCATATTGCACAAGTGTACACTGTTTTGGAGCATCTGAGGCCTCCACACCTCCTCCTTGAAAAACCACGTTTAAAAAATCCAAGCCTCTTATAGGTCCTTGAAAAACGTAGTTTAAAAATTCAAGCCTCTTATAAGTCCTTGAAAAACGTCCTTTGAAAAATATTCTTTAAAAAATCCACGCCTCTTATGGGTCCTTTGAAAAATATTCTTTAAAAAATCCACGCCTCTTATGGGTCCTTTGAAAAATATTCTTTAAAAAATCCACGCCTCTTATGGGTCCTTTGAAAAATATTCTTTAAAAAATCCACGCCTCTTATGGGTCCTTTGAAAAATATTCTTTAAAAAATCCACGCCTCTTATGGGTCCTTTGAAAAATATTCTTTAAAAAATCCACGCCTCTTATGGGTCCTTTGAAAAATATTCTTTAAAAAATCCACGCCTCTTATGGGTCCTTTGAAAAATATTCTTTAAAAAATCCACGCCTCTTATGGGTCCTTTGAAAAATATTCTTTAAAAAATCCACGCCTCTTATGGGTCCTTTGAAAAATATTCTTTAAAAAATCCACGCCTCTTATAGGTCCTTTGAAAAATATTCTTTAAAAAATCCACGCCTCTTATAGGTCCTTTGAAAAATATTCTTTAAAAAATCCACGCCACTTATAGGTCCTTTGAAAAATATTCTTTAAAAAATCCACGCCTCTTATAGGTCCTTTGAAAAATATTCTTTAAAAAATCCACGCCTCTTATAGGTCCTTTGAAAAATATTCTTTAAAAAATCCACGCCTCTTATAGGTCCTTTGAAAAATATTCTTTAAAAAATCCACGCCTCTTATAGGTCCTTTGAAAAATATTCCATAAAAAAATCCACGCCTCTTATAGGTCCTTTGAAATTTTTTCTTTAAAAAATCCACCCCTCTTATAGGTCCTTTGAAATTTTTTCTTTAAAAAGTCCACGCCTCTTATAGGTCCTTTGAAAAATATTCTTTAAAAAATCCACGCCTCTTATAGGTCCTTTGAAAAATATTCTTTAAAAAATCCACGCCTCTTATAGGTCCTTTGAAAAATATTCTTTAAAACATCCACGCCTCTTATAGGTCCTTTGAAAAACATTCTTTAAAAAATCCACGCCTCTTATAGATCCTTTGAAAAATATTCTTTAAAAAATCCACGCCTCTTATAGGTCCTTTGAAAAATATTCTTTAAAAAATCCACGCCTCTTATAGGTCCTTTGAAAAATATTCTTTAAAAAATCCACGCCTCTTATAGGTCCTTTGAAAAATATTCTTTAAAAAATCCACGCCTCTTATAGGTCCTTTGAAAAATATTCTTTAAAAAGTCCACGCCTCTTATAGGTCCTTTGAAATTTTTTCTTTAAAAAGTCCACGCCTCTTATAGGTCCTTTGAAATTTTTTCTTTAAAAAGTCCACGCCTCTTTAGGTCCTTTGAAAAATATTCTTTAATAAATCCACGCCTCTTTAGGTCCTTTGAAAAATATTCTTTAATAAATCCACGCCTCTTTAGGTCCTTTGAAAAATATTCTTTAATAAATCCACGCCTCTTACAGTCCTTAAAAAATATTTTTAAAAAAATTTAATATTTCTTAAATATTTTGCAGTTTTTTTAGTTCCAAAAACCTTGTAAACTTCTAAATGACCCCAATAATAAAAACGCAATTTGTTGCAGGTGCACTGGAACATGTTTTGAAAATTTCCTACCATTTATGGTGAAAATTTATTGAATAATGAATTTTAAAGAAAAAATCCAAAAATCGTCAATTATTACAACAAAATAAATAATTCATCAAAAAAATCGATAGCGCAAGAGAACGCTTATTAAGAGGCTTTTCTAATCATCAAAACCACAATCACACAAACCGAACTCTACAAAAATCGTGCGAAAATTGACAATCAAAAACCTGCAAACAAACAACCAAAAAAAAACGCGTGCTTCATAAAACGAAAATACCCACACATTAAATACTGCCAAATATAGAAACCAAATTAACGCGCTTAGAAATTCAACGACAACAAAACCGCGAACCATATTTGGTTGCAAGCGTGTGGTGGAATCCAAACAAAAACATAATCAAATTTCAAATCAATAGTTACAAAGAAAACCCAAAATAATAACAACAACAACGAAAAATGTCAACATCAACCATGCCATCGTATAATCAGAAAACAACTCTGCCACCTCCGCCACCATTGCCGCTGAGAGATTCTAGCCATTTAGCCGGTATGCCCACCAGCCACACGACAAAAATTCATCATCACCACCATCAGCAACAGGGGCAGGGACAGGCACAGCCTCAGTCACAACAACAACAATATCATTCGTCTCCGACTGGCGTTATTGTTGCCGGTGATTCAAGGACAAATTTATCCGCCACAACAGCAGCAGCAGCGCCTACACCCTGTCAACGCTTAAGGTAACAATTCATTTTCAAAAAAAAAAAATCAGTTCTACCATTCATGGTAGAATTATTCTTGGATTTAGTTATTTGGTTTGGTTTAACGCTTTCAATATCTGAACTAATTACAGCTTATTTGTTGTTGTTTTATTTTAATTTTATGATAATCGAAAATATTTTGTTATTGTAACACTTTACAAAATGCTGTTCCATAACTCCATGGTAACAAGGTGGGCGCTTACGTAAGAACCTGTTTGATTCATTGATAAAATATTAAAAAATCCATCGATGCTTTGGAAAAAGTATATATCAAGCCCTTACAAAAATATTTAAAAAAATCCACGCCCCTTATACTTACTTAGCTGGCTTGTGACAGAACTTCCGTTCCATAAGCCGAGCTTAAAAAAAAAATTCCAGGCGGGTTGGGCAGTTTTCCAATTTGAAAGACCATATTCGGTAATGTTATCTTCCACTTGATCTTTCCATCGTATTCTTGGTTCGCTCTTATATGCATTTTGAGCTGTGGCATTCTCATCCATTCTCACAACATGACATAGCCAACGTATTCGCTGCAGTTCAATACGTCTAACAATGCCGATGTCCGAGAATAGCTGGTACGCCCCATGGTTCATTCGACGCCGATATTCACCGTCGACACAGATCGGTCTATGGATCTTTCGGAGAAATTTTCTTTCAAACATCCAAAGAGCTGGCTCATCTAATTGCACCAGTACCCATGCTTCAGATCCATATACATATAACAGCACGGGTAGTATCAGCGTCTTGTAAAGTGTGAGTTTGATCTGGCGGGAGGTTGCCTTGTTTCTAAACTGCTTACTTAGACCATAGTAGCATCTGTTGGCCATCACAATCCTTCTCCGAATTTCAAAACTCATGTCATTCATTTTATTTATGGCGGTATCAAATATATAAATTCTTTAACTACCTCGAAGTTGTAATTCTCAAGTCCCACAGTAGGTCCGAGTCTACTGGACGTCTTGCGCGTTGATACCATCAGCTTGGTTTTCTCGCCATTTACTGCCAGACCCACTTTGGCAGACTCCTTCTCAATTTGTTTGTTGGTGGTTGTTACAGCTCGCAATGTTCGACCCATTATATCGATGTCATAGGTGTAGGCGAGTCACATATGCTATATGGTGTACAGAGTGCCATTTCTTTTCACATTTGCCACTCGTATGATAATTTCCAGCAGGCTGTTAAAGAGATCACGCGATAAACTGTCACCTTGTCTGAATCCTCGTTCGGTATTGAAGGGCTCCGATAGGTCCTTTCCGACTTTAACTGCTGACCTGTGCCACTTAAAGTTAACCTGCATAGCCGTATTAATTTTGCAGGAATGCCGAACGTAGACATGACCTTATACACCTCTGAACGGATAGGGATGTCGAATGCGGCTTTATATTCGACGAATAGGTGGAATGTGTCGATCTGTTTTTCGTGAGCCTTTTCCAGGATTTGGCGCATAGTGAAAATGTGGTCAATGGTGGATTTGTCAGGTCTGAAGACGCATTGGTATGGTCCAATAATTTCCATGACCATTGGCTTCAGTCGTTCACACAGTACACTGGATAGCACTTTATATGCGATGGGAAGGAGACTTAATCCTCGACTGTCCCTCAATTTGGTACATATCGTCTTGTCTTTTTTTTTAGTACACGGGATACAGGATGCTGAGGTTCCAATCATTGGGCATGCATTCCTCTAGTCAAATTGTACTAATCAGGTGGTGCATGCTCCTGAACAGCATCTGACCACCAGTCTAGAATAGTTCGGCTGCTAAGCCATCGGCACCTGCTGCTTTATTATTCTTCATCCGATTGATTACTATTCTGACCTCATCTTTATTTCGTCTTTTTTCTGAAAATACGTTTCTCTTCTCTCCTTTTCTCCGATAATTCTCCATCACATTACGTGCTGCTACTGTCTGCAGGTTTGCCCTATACGCTGCGTTTTTCAGATCGGTAGCATTACGACACTCCTGATCGTTTCTTGGTGGTGGTTTTTGGTACCCAAGTGTTGCTTTTGCTGCCGTTTCTAGGGAGTGGGCAATTCTTTGCCATTTTGCTTCTATACTATTATCGAGACGAGAAGCGCTTTCGTCAAGTAGGTGGGTAAGTTGAGCGAAGTAGGCCTCGGCTACCTGTTGTGTTTGCAGCTTTTCGACGTCGAGTTTCCTTGCTGTGTTAGATCGCACCTTTGCTACAAGGTAAAGGTCCGAATCGATATTCGCTCCTAGGATCGATCGAACGTCTAATATACTGGATAAATACCTTCCGTCTATCACAACATGATCAGTTTGATTTCTCGTTGCTTGATCGGTAGAAATCCTGGTGGCCTTGTTTATATGGAGATGCTTGAATCTGGTGCTGCAAAGTACCATGTTTTATGCTGCCGCGAAGTCAATCAACCTCATGCCGATGTCGGATGTTTCTTCATGAAGGCTAAATTTTCCGATGGTGGGGCCAAAGATATTTTCCCTTCCGATTTTTGAATTAAAATCTCCTAGCAGAATGTTAATGTCATGGACAGGGCAGCGATCATATGCTGTTTCTAGGCGCTCGTAAAATAAGTGTTTTTTCTGCTCATCGTCATCTTCGGTCAGAGCATGGGCGCATGCTCTGATGTAGAAGAACTTCGCTTTTATACGGATTATAGCAATTCGCTCATCTAATGGAGTGAATCTGGAGAAATGGACCAAATACTAAATTTTTGTCGGTTTTTCTGGTCGCTCCAGAAGCCGCAGTTATGGTCCGAACATCGTGAAAGTTTGCATGGAGAAGGGGATCGGGCCAAAGAATAAACATGGCTGTTTTGATAAAAATCGGTCAATATTTAGCGGGTCAAATTGACCTTGACTTTTGTGTGAAAAATTACAATATTTTGATTCTGGGGCGTATATTCTTGCTCCCGAAGGACATATAATCGAGAAGTTGATAGTATATCCAAGAGGAGTTGTTGGCCTTCAAATTTATTCCAATTATATGGCTGTATGTACTCTGATGTGGGAGTTATATGTAATTAGGTAAATATGACTATGTGCATAGTATTACTATTACTCCATTAGAGGACGAAAATGTTGCGCTGATGGCTTTGAAATTTTACATGAAGTTCCGATTATGGTCAAGGACGGGGGTGCAATGAACCGAAAACTTTAATTTTGTCAGCTTTTCTAGTCGCTCCAGAGGCAATCATTCTATATCATTATATGCAGAACATCACATATTTTACAGGGTGAAGGGAATGTGACCAAATAATTAGAGCAGCTGTTTAGATGACGATCGGTCAATATTCCGAGGGTCAAATCAACAAAAACCTAAAAAAAATTGTGAAAATATGCCAGGGTTAGAAAGTGGAGTTGTTGATCCATATTCGGTAAAAAGGGTGCAAATATCACGAAATATTGCCTATTTCATCGGGTGATGAAAATAGCTACCCCAGCTGGTACAGCGGGGAGGACAGCGTCCACAATTGCGATGAAAGAGGGCCCAACATAAGCCTTGTCTTCGCCATGTTAAAACCAATCAGAGCCGTTGCTTGGTATCTATCATCCCCTAAGCCACTCATACAACACATCTAGTTGATAAAAAAAATATATTTGTTAAAATCCACGCATACTTTTTTATCCTCTTAATATCTTCCTCTCTTCCATTCCAGCGAAATATTTCGTCGTTCCATAGCTGGCAGTTCAATACAATCCGACTCCCGGGAGAATACATATGAGGAGGTAAGTACAAATGTTCACTATTGTGGGTCAACAAAAAGTCGCCGCTACTTTTAAATATTATGTAAACACATTTTATGTAATTATTTAAGACTAATGGATAGAATGAACGAACAATTGGAATCAAAACAAAAAAACAAAAATTCAAAAAGAAAGAAATTTGTTTTATTGCGCAAAACCCGAAAAACATTTGGAAACATTCATGGTGATGGAAAGCTTAAATGGCTTAGAAGAAATGTGGCAGGCATGGCCCATAAAACCTTATCAGGAAAACCATGTAAAGCGTAAAGCGAAGTGAAACATATTTTGTTTTTGGAATTTCGAACACTCTTTTTTCTTTCAAATACCAATTATTTGTTAAAATTTAAATTAAAATTGACTTTAATGTAAACCACCCTACTCTCACTCACCAAACACTTAGAATTTGACCTAAATAAACAAATTTCTGTAATCACAAAGAAAAAAGTCATAAAAAACTCCCGTTTCTTCTTCAGCTTCGCTGCTTTGTGAAAGTTCTCTGCCCAAATGGAGGAGGAACAGTAGCGGGCGGAGGGAATGCGCTATTCAAATGCATCCACATAGATTGATCAATGAACAAATGTCAATCTAATGACAATCACCAGCAGACCATAAACTGACTGATGGTGTTCTAAATGATCCCTTCCAATGCGCTGCACTCCACTGCACTCCGCTCTGATGTTTCATATCAGACGAATGGGTGGAGGCAACAGTCAGCCAATACTTTCATGGGCAGTTTGATGGGCTATCTGTCTTCTGTTGAATTGACTGCAGTATTGAAATCAAACAGAGAAATTTTAGTATTGAAATTATAATTTGAAAATTACTGCATTCGTTGTGTTCTAATCCCTGACCATATAAAACGATGCCCTAACATATTTATACCAAGGGTTAGAGGGGCGATGGAATGTTATTTAGTAGCATTTAAAATATTTTTGATTATTTTATTACCCAATTGACATTTTTTATGATATTTTCATAAAAAAATTATATGGGTTATTGTAGACCTCCACTGGAGTGAAAATAATATTCTACAATATGTGTTTAATAGCATTCAAAATGTCTTCCAAGCTTTAATTACACAAAGCTACAAAATGGAACTCAATATTCGGATGTCGGAAAATAAAACTCATAGGAAGGCCTTGAAAAAAAAATTGAAACATCCACGACTTGAAAACACATTTTTTTTTAAATCCACGCCTTGAAAACACATTTTTTAATATCCACGCCTTGAAAACATTTTTTTAAAAATCCGCGACTTGAAAAAATATTTTCTTAAAAAATATTTTAAATCCAAGCTCTAACAAAGCCTTTAAAAAATATTTTTTTCAAAATCCACGCCTCCAAGAACCCAATATTCGTTAAAAAATATTTTTTTTCAAAATCCACGCCTTCAAGAACCCAATATTCGTTAAAAAATATTTTTTTCAAAATCCACGCCTCCAAGAACCCAATATTCTTTAAAAAATATTTTTTTCAAAATCCACGCCTCCAAGAACCCAATATTCTATAAAAAATATTTTTTTTAAAAATCCACGCCTCCAAGAACCCAATATTCTATAAAAAATATTTTTTTAAAAATCCACGACTCCAATAACCCAATATTCTTTAAAAAATATATTTTTAAAAATCCACGCCTCCAAGAACCCAATATTCTTTAAAAAATCCACGCTTAATGACCTGAGGATCCTTGAAAAATATTCTTTAAAAAATCCACGCTTAATGACCTGAGGATCCTTGAAAAATATTCTTTAAAAAATCCACGCTTAATGACCTGAGGATCCTTGAAAAATATTCTTTAAAACTCCACGCTTTTTGGCCTGCGGATCCTTGAAAAATATTCTTTAAAAAATCCACGCTTATTGACCTGTGGATCGTTGAAAAATATTCTTCAAAAAATCCACGCTTATTGGCCTGAGGATCCATGAAAAATATTCTTTAAAAAATCCCCGGTATTAGAAAACTACAGCCGCTTCGATGAGAAAATGCGAATACAACCTTCAAAATACCGACATTGGGCCAGGCTTTTATATGGGGGCTATTGATACATATTCAATTTTCACTCCACAAAAGTTTTTTTACTCTCCAAGAACCCGGAATGATAAATTACAGCAACTTTGGTTGGAGCTAAAAAATCGAAAATAGTGCGGAACCTTCATACGGAGGCTATGTCAAATTAGGAACGTACATTGAAAAATTTCCGCAAATAATATTTACACGATCCAGAAATACGGAATGCAAAATTACATAAAAAATAACGGGACCTTTATATATTGAGAATTAAGACCAAATATAGATCTATATCGAAAAAATAGTTCTGCACAATTTTTTCTTTCCCTATAGAAACCCTGAATTTGAAACTACATCCACTTCGATGTGAAAATGTGTCTAAAAAGTGGGACCTTTTATATTATGGAGAACTAGGACCAAGTATGGACCTTTATCGAAAAAAAATCTGCAAAAAATTTTCTTTCCCTGTAGAAACCCTGGAGTTTCAAACTACATCCACTTCGGTGTGAAAATGTGGCTAAAAACCTTAAAATACCGAAAATGGGGGGTAGAACCTTGGGAACGATTTAAAAACATGATGTCCGAATCGACAAATAGAATTTTATCCGCATCAAGAATTTATGTTATCTCTGACGAATATTTCGAAGTGTTTTAAATTGAAACCAATAAGAGGAGCAGTGTAGTTGGGCGGGCCCGACCGTATGATCCCTATACAATTATGGCAATACTTCGTGAAATTCGTACCTTGACCGATTAGAGGTCAAAAGGTCCTCTTTCTTAGCCTGATATATTTTTCGAATATTACTGAATGTTATTAAAACAGCCTCTCTAATTAATTGGACCCAATTTCCCTCCACCGTGTCTTGTGTTGTAATATTCGGTATATAATTGTGGCCATAGAGCGACCAGAAAAATAGGCCCATTTTTGTGCCATTTCGGACCAGTTAATCCCTTACATATTATCTGATCTGACCATGACTGGAACTTCATGAATAATTTCAAAGTCATCCTCGCTATATGTCGGTTCTCTAGCAGGGTAGGTAACGGTAATACTAAACAATATCAGAATACAGAGGCATAACTCTCGCATCCGAGTACATATATCGCAGTAATTGGAAACACTATCAACTTCTCCGGCCTAAGAATGCCACAGAATGCAAATCTTGCTCTTTTTCATACAAAAATCTAGTTGATAACTTCTTATTCTATGGTCATATTTCCTTCTCCGTGTAAAATTTCGTGATGTTCTGGTCATAATTATGACCTCTAAAGCGACCAGAAAACTGACAAAAATATAGTTTTTGGTTCATTTCATACCCTACATATTTACCGATTATTACCAATAGGGACCCGAACCGCACGTACATGCAACAATTGGCAATGATTGGTAAACAAATTGTCGAGATATGACGATCAGTATACTAAAAAGTGAGTCTAGGACCAATATACCTATATAATACCCTGATACCATAGCTGTGTAGGGTATAAAGACAAATTTCACTACTCAAAATTGTTATGCGATTTTAATAAACTGGTGTGGTACATTTGCCCTGAATTTGAGTTTTTTCCTCACCATCTAATTAACCACTGTTCTGTTCCCAATTTTCTAACCCTTCCACACTCTGATTTACAAAAGTGTGTATTTTATGGCTTCTAGAGAAAAAATAACCTGTGCCTCATTTAACTAAACTAATCTCTGGACCGTGCAACAATAACCTGCAACAGAAGCATATAGGCAACTATTAAGACCACAAATACAAGTTAATATTGTCTAAGAAATCACTGCTTACGAAGGGGAGGGGGCTTTCTTTTGGACTTTATTGTCATTTTATTATCGATGGCTATCTTTGGTGTCATCGTCGTCTTCGTTTTCATCTTCATCAAGAAAGCATCGGACCATAATCGTCGTCATCATCCTCATCATTTGTAACATTATTGTCGGTTACTTCTCATCTTTGCGACATACGAGACGAGAGTGTCGTATCGTAAACAAACACTCAACTGGAGTGGAAGAAGTGTCCACACTTCCTCTTGGATGTATCAATTCTTTTGAGGGAACAACATCATCAGTAATCAGAATCTATCTGATGTTCATCACCAAAACCATAAACTTCTGCTGCTGATGATAATGGAGACACTGACTTGGGGGGTTAGAAATCTTTTTTGCTACCAGAACTAAATTGAGCTGACGGTTCGATGGTCGATCGGTTGGTTCTTTGGTTCGCTGGTTAAAGTTTCATGTTTAACGCCAAGTTTCAATTTCACTGCACTGCACGTTGTCTCTGCTGGCACGAAAAATTTTATATATATGGGAGTCCCTACGATAACGTCCATTTGGATTTGTGGTTTTTCTGTTGTTGTTCTGAAGCCCGCAAAACAATAGCGCCAAAGAATCATTTGCAGAAGTACCCTCCATGTTGTTTACATTTGTTTGGCATAAAGCAACACGCTCACGTCCAATGATTTTGTTAAAATATGGTAACGACAAGTTTTACTTTTGCGGTTCGATTCGGTTTGGTTTGGTTCGCCAGCCGTGGTTGGACTTGTCGTCATGGTTTCTTGATTATTTTACGTTAAGTGGCTTTCTGCAAAAGGTTTAATGATCTAAACTTAACTATTTTGTTTCCATATTTCATCTTCTAGTTGGAAATGCTACTCTACCTCCTCCTGCAGATAGTTTAGTTGGTTGATGGCTCATTACATAGTCTAAACCTATAAATTCATTTAATTTACTTGGAAATCGTAGTAAAAATGTGGTTAAGTTCAGAAGGGCCGAATTTTTAGTACCCTTCATCATAAGGTGGGTATTAAAAATACTAAAAATCGGTTGGAGTTATGTCATCTTCAAATTTGCGGTCACTCTTGATCCAAAGGGGTCAGGTAAGGCAGGGTTTTTAGAAAGTCGTACTAGAAGGGCAGGAAAAGTACTAAATGTTGTACCATTTGTATTTGGCGAACCGACAGAACTCTGGAACTTGGAATGAGGGTCACTGATGGAATGTATAGATGTACCAAAGGAATTTTTGGAATTATAAATATCTGAAAAGTACTAAAATGTACTAAATTTGGTACAATTTCGTAGCATCTGAAGGTTTAGGGCTAAAACTTGAAATTTGGACTGCGAATCAAGGTTGAGATATAGGATCGAAGGAAGTATGTACTCATGTATACGAAATGTACTATATGGTACTATTTTTGGTACACTTTTATTTTGGTGGTAAGGATGGAGCTGGAATCTTGAAATTTGAAATTAGCATTACCGACGGAGTGTAGGATTGGGATATGTACGTAGTTTTGGAAATTTGTTTACCTATGTATACGAAAAGTGCTATAGCGTACTATAATTGGTACAATTTAGATTTAAGTGAACCGATGGAGCAGGAACACTGGAATTTGGAGTTACGACTATTGATGGGATGTAGGACTAGGGTATGTATGAAATTTTGAAAATTCGTACTAATGTGTACTAAATGGCACCAAATTTGGATTTGAGTGAACCGATAGAGCTGGAATCTTTACATTTGGAGTTAGGATCACTGTTGGGTGTAGTATTGAGCTATTGAGGAAGTTTTGGAAATTCCTACTTATGTGAACTAAATTTGGTACAATTTACATTTTGAGTGAACCGATGTATTAAGTTCTGGAAATTTGTACTAAATGGTACCAAATTTTGATTTGGGTGAACCGATTGAGCTGGAATCTTGAAATTTGACGTTATGATCACTGTTGGGCAGTAGGATTTGGCTTTGTAGAAGGTTTTGGAAATTCGTACTAATGTGTACCAAATTTGGTACAATTTTAGGTGAACCAATAGAGCTGAAATGAGGAAATAAGCTTACTGTTGGAGTGTAGTTATGGGAGTGTAGTTATGGGAGTGTACTTATGGGTACTAAACTGTACTATATTTGGTACAATTTAAATTTTGGGTGAACTGATGGAGCTGGGATGCTGAAATTTGGAATTATGATCATTATTGGGGTGTAGGATTGGGTTATGTAGATGCGTACTAAATGGTACCAAATGTGTACTAAATGGTACCAAATTTGGATTTGGGTGAACCGATAGAACTGGAGTCATCTTGACATGTGGATTTGGATCACTGTTGGGGTTTTGGATTGGGTAATAAATGATGCCAAATTTAATATAGAGCTACTACAAGAGAACATAGGTACTTAATAGTTCTAAAATTTAAATAATGGGCGGTATTGGTTTCTAAATACCTCCGACAACGAAGTAGCGGGCATATGCTAGTACCAAGACATTACCATTGTTACCATTACCTTACTAGAGAGTGGATGTAGCTCTGATGGCTATGCAAATTTACATGAGGTTCCGGTTATGGTCATGGAAGACACCAAAAAATCACCGGTGGTCATCAGATGATATTTAGGGAATGGGATGGATCTATATGGTTTTGTAATCGCTCTAGAGGCCACTATTGTAAGCCGAACATCACAAAATTTATACCGGGAAAGGATCTGGCCAACTATTTATGTACGGTCAGGTCAAATGTACCAAGACTTTTGTGTGTAAAACAAGCAGGGAAAACATGATTCGGAAAAAATGGCAGGGTAAGAAAGAGGAGCTGTTTCAAGAAGTAAGAACATTTAAGTACGATGGTAGTTGTGTATGGTATAATATGATCGGTTTCGTCCGACTATACTGCTCCGCTCACGGTGTATTTTTCTTAATGCCGAAAACAGTTCTCGACCTGTATTAGGGGGCTTTGATATAGCCCCCTAATATATACTTCTGTGGATATTTTTCTACTAAATATATTTTTCATTCTCAAGAACCCGGTATGTCAAATCAAAGCTACTTCGGTGAGCAAATGTATATCAAAACATTGACCTATATTTTAATAATTTTCTGCATGTTATTTGTCACATTCCCGGAATCCGGAATGCCAAATTACAATCAATTCGAAAATATTGTAAATAGTGCGGGACCTTCATGTATGAACTATGTCATGAACCTACATCGGAAAATGTCTTTAAAGAGATTTTGTACCCTCCAAGAACCTGGAATGCCAAATTACAGGCACTTTAGTGTGAAAATGCGGCTAAACCCATAAAAAGTATGGGGCGGGACTTATATATGAAGACTGTATGAAAATAGAAGCCTATGTTAATGATTTTCTGCAAAAATGTTTGTCATGCTCCAAAACCCAAGAATTTCAAATTACAGTCACTTAAGTTAAAAAGTGCTGCTAAAAGCTTCAAAATACCGCAAAAGAAAATCCAGCCCTTTGTATAGAGGCTTTGTCATAACATAGACTTATTTTGCAAATTTTCCGAAAAAAAATGTTTCTGATCCATCAAAATTCGGTCTGCCAAATAACAGCCACTTCGGCTGGCATGGACGACTAAAAATCTTCAAAATACCGAAAATAGTTCGGAACCTGGTAATTTTCTGCAAATAATTATTTTCAAGCTTCTAGAACCTGATAGCCATATTATAGCTACTTCAATGGAAAATGTGGGAAGTGATGCGGGACCTTCCTATGGAAGCTATAACAAAATATTGAACTATGTTTTTATAATATACTGCGAGATATTTTTAACATTCCAAGAAACCGGAATGCCGAATGCCAATTCAAATATACCGAAAATAGTGTGGGACTTTCATAAAACCATCATATAAACTATGTCGTGGACTTACATCTGAAAATTTCTGTACAGATGTTGTTCACTCTTCAAGAACCTGGAAGGCCTAATTACAGGCACTTCGTTAAGAAATTGAGGCTAAAACTTAAAAAAAATGCCGAAAATGATGCGGAACCATCTAAGGAAGATGTGTAAAAACATGGACCTATATTGTAAATTTTTGGTGAAACGCCAATATGTGAGATTGCAAATTACAGCAACTTCGATTGCAAAATGCGTTTGGGACGATTAAAACACTTAAACTTAGTCGGAACGTTTATATGGGGGCTATATTAAAACATGGAACTATATTGCAAAACGTTCTCCTAGAACCCGGACTGTCAATCTACCGAAAATAGTCCGAGATCTTTAAATATTCTTCAAATAGGGGTTTTCATTGTTCAAAAAGCCATCAAGCTAAAGTCCAGCCACTTCAGTTGAAAAAATAAAAGGCTAGGACTATCAAAAAAGAGAAATATTGGCAGGACAATTATATGAAATCAATGTCACAACATGGAACTATGTTGCATTTTTCGCGGAAACATTTCATACTACTACTAATAACTCAAAATTCCAAACTACCGCTAGGTCGGTGGAAAAATGGGGATAAATTTAAGAAACTGTTGATAATAGTGCCAGACACCATATATCAAAACATGTAAATATTTTCCAAGTAGGGATTGATAGGACCTTAATTTGGAAGCTATGTCAGAAAATGGAACTATATTGCAATTGTTTGCGAAAAATTGGGAAAAAGGTGGGAAAGTGCGGTTGATACCCTTAAAACACAGAAATCGTGCTGCGAACACTATAAGGGGGCTACACCAAAAGCATGTTCAAAAAGTCAAAAATCTATCTAATTTTACAGGCAGTGACGGACAGGGCTAATTTGACATATTCCGGCAATAAAAATATATACTCTTCTTGGGATCTCCTGCGAATATTTCGAGGTGCTGCACACAGAATACCAAACATATAATGCACTCCACCTGAAGGTAGTGGTGATAACAAACAACAAGAAACAAAAGACTTAAGCAACAAACCTGGCCAAGTGGAACTTGTTTAGGTGGCATCAGTTCCATGGAACTATTCGTCTATGGTGAATGGAATGCTGTTGAGTTGTTGGGATGTGTGGATGCATGGTTGGATGTATACCACAAAAGAAAAAAAGAAGAAGAACAAGAAAAAGGAAATGAATTGCGTAAAATAATAATAAAAAAACAGAATATCCTTTTGTGTGTTATAGATACAGACACGCAAAAGAGATCCTTTTGTTGGTTACGTGTCTGATATACACCCCGAAGATATCCTTTTTTCCTGTTGATTACAGGCGACACATTGACGCTCCTGTTCAACCACCACCATCACACAACAGTTACTTGTCGTAGCAGGATTTTCATTATTAAAGTGTTGCTTCATTTTTTTCTGAAAATCCAAAGACACTGTCTCTGCCACTCAAAACAATAACCCATTGTCTACCAGCCAAGACACTGCTGGTGCCAGCCAACCAGCCAGCGATAACAGCAGCTGTATTACACAACCTGCATTCTTTTGGCACCGGAATAAGGTGACATTCTTTTCAAGTCATTGCCCAACGTTGATGTCCCGTGAAAGGTGCAACAGTTTCACTGATATGTCTCTTTGAGAAGATTAGAGCATAAAATTGGAAAATTTTCAATTAATCGCCTGAAGTAGAAGAAAACAGCTTTGCAGGTTTTGGGTAGACAACAAAAAACACTTTCAATTGGAAATAATCGGTGATTAGGGTAGGGAGCGATGGGTACTTTTCTTTGGCGAAAAATTAAATAAATCAGATTTTAAATAATTCTACAGATTGGGATCTGAAAACCTGAAAATAGTTTTAAAAGTTTAATTCATTAATTTCCTGTTTGACAAAAAAAAAAAATAAATAGTACCTGAAGTCCAACCGGCTCATATTATTACACTGAAGCTATGTGCCATGATTCGAATAGGACTTTTGTAACTTAAAATGAAATCAAATACTTTTTAGAAAAATACATAATGTCTTCTGGAGATCTAGATGTCATTGGAGAAAACATTCACATTTACAGTTTCTTCTAAAAGGGATTTTATATATATGGAAGATTCTTTAGAGATATTCTATAGATAGAAGCCCTTAAATAGGTACTAAAATATATTATAGGTTTAGAAATTTTAGACGATGTCAAAGTAGTATTTCTTGACAAGCTGAAGGCAGTTTTTATAGGCGGTCGCAAGAGAGTCTTTGGCTGAATTGAGCCTAGTCAAAGAACTCCATAGATGATCTGAAGCAGGGAGCATTCTTTAGATGACCTCAAGTAGTAAAGGAGTCTTGTATAGAAAAATTGAAGCAAAGAGTCTTCTAGGGCGTCTCTATGGACAATCTGAAGGGCGGCTTTATAGACGAGATGACGGCGTCTTTATATACAAGCTAATGGGAGTCTCTATAGACGAACTGAAGCGAGTCCTTATAGAAAAGCTGAAGGGAGGTGAAGGAAGTTTTTATAGAAGAGCCTGAAGGGCGTCTTTATAGGCGAGCTGAAGGAAGTCTTTATGTACAAGCTAAAGTGAGTCCTTATAGACGAGCTGAAGAGGTGTTTTATAGACAAGCTGATGGAAGTTTTTATAGACCGCGTCTCTATAAACGAGCTGAATATAGTCTTTATAGACGAACTGAATAGATTCTTTATAGATGAGCTGCAGGGAGTCTATATAGACGAGCTGAAGGAGGAGTCTTCTATAGAAACAGGAAGGCCTAGAAGAGGAGTAGATTTTTTAAAGAATATTTTTTCAAGGCCCATAAGAGACGTGGATTTTTGAAAAAATATATTTCGAGAACTATAAGAAACGAGGATTTTTAAAAGAATATATTTTCAAGGCCTATCAGTGGCCTTGATTTTTTTTAATAATATTTTTTCAAGGCCTATCAGAGGCCTTGATTTTTTTTAATAATATTTTTTCAAGGCCTCAGAGAGAAGTAGATTTTTTTAAAAATATTTTTTCAAGGCCTAGACGAGGCGTAGATAGTTTAAATACATTTTTTCAAGGCTTAGAAAAGGCGTAGATTAAAAAAAATTAAGGCCTAGCAGAGACGTGGATTTCTTTACGAAAATTTTTTCCAAGGCCTAGAAGAGGCGTAGATATTTTAAAGAATATTTTTTCAAGTCGTCAATTTTTTAAAGAATATTTTTTCAAAGCGTCGATTTTTTAAAGAATACTTTTTTCAAGGACTAGAAGAGGCGTAGATTTTTTAAAGAATATTTTTTCAAGACCTACAAGACGTGTGGATATTTGGAAGACTATTTTTTCAAGACCTACAAGAGGTGTGGATATTTGGAAGACTATTTTTTCAGGCCTAGAAGAGGCGTAAATTCTTTAAAAAATATTTTTTCAATGCCTAGAGGAGGCGTAGACGATCTGAAGAGTGTCTCTATAGTCTCTATAGACGAGTTGATGACTTCTTTATAGACGAGCTGCATGAATTCTCTATAGACGAGTTAAAGGGAGTCTCTATAGACAAGCTGAAGGGAGTCTCTATAGAAGTAGAAGCAAACACCTTTACAGGTTTTGGGTTGGCAAAATATAAAAACACTTTTAATAGGAAATAATCGGTGATTAGGGCAGGGAGCGATGGGTACTTTTCTTTGGCGAAAAATTCAATAAATCAGATTTTAAATAATTCTATAGATTGGGATCTGAAAAACTGAGGAGCTGCATGGATTCTCTATAGACGAGTTAAAGGGAGTCTCTATAGACAAGTTGAAGGCAGTCTCTATAGACAAGCTGAGATGAAAGGCGTCTTTATAGTCGAACTGAAAGGTTTCTTCCTATATGAGCTGAATGGCGTTTTTATAGGCGAACTGAAGGACGTCTTTATATGCGAGCTGAGGGGCGTCTTTACCCATTACTCCAATAACTATAAAATCAAAAGTTAAGTGAATGACGCGGGAAATCTTTATATGGACAAGGCGAATCAGTGGGTCTTTATGAACGACCGTTAATTGGCCTTCCCTTTGTGTACAAAAAAAAAGACAGAAAACCTTATGCAGATCTTCCAGAAGGTTCTCTTCATAGAGGACCATGCAGAGAATTTCTATACGTCCCTAATACTACAGGTCTTCTAAAGATACGGAGACATAGTTGAATTTCGTTCTAAAATCTATCTTCAGACGTTTGGCAAGGATTTTGATTATCAATTCCCTGTAAAAGAGATATAAATTTCATCTTGTAAAGTATGCTATGTCCTGAAGGATTTAATTTCGAACGAAATATTATTCCAGGACACACTTCTTACTATCTACAAAACAAATCTCAAACTGTACTTTTTTCCCACTTCAATTAATGAAGCCTTGTACGTACATCTTCTACACCTAGTCATCTGCCATCGGACAGATGCAACAGTTTTGTTATACAGCAGCACCTTGACAACAATAAAGGAAAAGTGTCCCATAATCATTAAAATTTATGACGATAAGAAAAATCCTTTACAAAGGACAACAAATCTTCGTTTTGATACAAAATAAAATCCAATTGAATGAAATATCATCTTCCCCCCAAAAAGGACTTTGTGCGTGTGTCATTGTCCTTTATTTGAGATATAACAAAACGCCTAAAGAAAACCAAGAAGATAAAACGAAACGAAATACAAAAACACAGATATGATTCGAGCAGCTGTTATTCAGGATTCTATTGCTGTCATTTTCAATTTTCAAAGCATCCTTTATAGAAATCAAAAACAGGTCATGTGGCCTGTCAAGAAGGGGAAACGAAAGATAAATAGATTTTCTAAGAGTGTATACATGTGTGTGTGTGACTGTTATTCAGGATTTACCTTTTTTTGTTTAGATAAGGTATGTAAGCATGTCATAGAAAGGACTCAAGAAATAATATCCTTTGATATGTATGCATGTGTGTGTTTGTTTTTACTACGCATTGGTCGTTCGGTACATCTTCTTGGGTTGTGTCTTTAAGAATTTCCAGTTCTGGTTTTTTGGCGGCACACCACCACCGTCATCATCATCATTTTCTTTTCCATCCATAGCAGCTGCGTTTTATTTTCATATTAGCAGCGAGCAAACGATTCTATTTTTCACTGACATGGCCTGATCTTTGATCTATGGCATGTACATACACACACACTAGAAGTGATGCTCGCACACACATACACTCACATACCATTTGGGAATTAAAGATGCGACGTAATTTCTTGTAAATTGTTTTTATGGCAACGTAAATAGAATTTGTTATGGTTTTCGATCCACATGTCGTGAGTATCAGGTTACGATGGCTGGGAGAGATCTTTATGATTTTTTAAATAATTGGCGGGAATTTTAAATGTGTGCTCATTTGTATGGAATCGTTAATTTTTCTATCAAATTTAATTTAGATGAACATGGTTTTGGGGATGGAGAACATATTTACAGTTATATTTTCTTATAAGCTTTTTAATTCTTGGAGGATATTCTCTAGAGGTTGTTAAATATGCTATATGTCCTCCATAATAGAAGACTTCTAGACGAGCTGAAGGGAGTCTCTATAGACGAGCTGAAGGGAGTCTTCTATAGACGAGCTGAAGGGAGTCTTCTATAGACGAGCTGAAGGGAGTCTTCTATAGACGAGCTGAAGGGAGTCTTCTATAGACGAGCTGAAGGGAGTCTTCTATAGACGAGCTGAAGGGAGTCTTCTATAGACGAGCTGAAGGGAGTCTTCTATAGACGAGTTGAAGGGAGTCTTCTATAGACGAGCTGAAGGGAGTCTTCTATAGACGAGCTGAAGGGAGTCTTCTATAGACGAGCTGAAGGGAGTCTTCTATAGACGAGCTGAAGGGAGTCTTCTATAGACGAGCTGAAGGGAGTCTTCTATAGACGAGCTGAAGGGAGTCTTCTATAGACGAGCTGAAGGGAGTCTTCTATAGACGAGCTGAAGGGAGTCTTCTATAGACGAGCTGAAGGGAGTCTTCTATAGACGAGCTGAAGGGAGTCTTCTATAGACGAGCTGAAGGGAGTCTCTATAGACGAGCTGAAGGGAGTCTCTATAGACGAGCTGAAGGGAGTCTCTATAGACGAGCTGAAGGGAGTCTCTATAGACGAGCTGAAGGGAGTCTCTATAGACGAGCTGAAGGGAGTCTCTATAGACGAGCTGAAGGGAGTCTCTATAGACGAGCTGAAGGGAGTCTCTATAGACGAGCTGAAGGGAGTCTCTATAGACGAGCTGAAGGGAGTCTCTATAGACGAGCTGAAGGGAGTCTCTATAGACGAGCTGAAGGGAGTCTCTATAGACGAGCTGAAGGGAGTCTCTATAGACGAGCTGAAGGGAGTCTCTATAGACGAGCAGAAGGGAGTCTCTATAGACGAGCTGAAGGGAGTCTCTATAGACGAGCTGAAGGGAGTCTCTATAGACGAGCTGAAGGGAGTCTCTATAGACGAGCTGAAGGGAGTCTCTATAGACGAGCTGAAGGGAGTCTCTATAGACGAGCTGAAGGGAGTCTCTATAGACGAGCTCAAGGGCGTCTTTATAGACGCGTAGATTTTTTAAAGAACATTATTTCAAGGCCTAAAATAGGCGAGGATTTTTTAACGAATATTTTTTCAAGGCCTAGAAGAAGAGTAGATTTTCTAATAAATATTTTCAAGGCCTAGAAAAGGCGTAGATTTTTAAAAGAATATTATTTAAGGCCTAGAAGAGGCGTAGATTTTTCCTAGGCCTAGATGAAGCGTAGATTTTTTCAAGGCCTATAAGAAGCGTAGATTTTTTCAAGGCCTAGTAGAATCGTAGTTTTTTCAAGGCCTATAAGAGGTGTAGATTTTTTGCATAGATTTTTCAAGGCCTAGAATATGCGTAGATTTTTCAAGGCCTAGAAGAGGCGTAGATTTTTTCAAGGCCTAGGAAAGGCGTAGATTTTTTCAAGGCATAGAAGAGGCGTAGATTTTTTCAAGGCCTAGAAGAGGCGTAGATTTTTTCAAGGCATAGAAGAGGCGTAGATTTTTTAAAGAATATGTTTTTAAGACCTAGAAGTGGCGCAGATTTTTTAAAGAATATGTTTTTAAGGCCTAGAAGTGGCGTAGATTTTTTAAAGAATATTTTTTCAAGGCCTATTCTATAGACGAGTTGAAGGAAATCTTCATAGACGACATGAAGCAGGGAGTCTTCTATTGACGAGCTGAGGTAAGGAGTCTTCTAAAGACGAGTTGAAGATAGTCCCTATAGACGATATAGATAGTCTGCTGGCTGTATTTTTATATAGAAGTTTTTTCAGGTTTTCTACGGATAGAATACCATCTATTGGCCTTCTATATATAGAATATCCTCTACAGGTTTTTTATAGATATGAGGCTTTATGCAGATCGCCAATTGAGGTTTTTGTGTATAGAAGGACTTCAACAGGTATTCTATGAATAGACTATCCATTATCAATCTTGCAGGTCTGCTTCGGACGGAATTATTTTTCAATGACATATATCAACTGAAGACTATCTAGAGATCTCCTAGAGGTCTTCTATAGATTTTTAACAAACATGTCAAATAACCGAAAACTATTTCTTTTACATTAATTCTTAGCTAATATAGATCACATCATATCATAATTTATTTGCATTTGATCTTGACATTGTCGCGCGTCATAAATTATATTATTTCCAAAGCACTGCAAACACACATAACTACCTACTTTCAAAACTACATAACCAAACATATGTTATCCAAACCCATTAAAACATAATTCACCAACAAGTTCAGCAAAAAACAATTTTCATTCATAACTAAAATAAATAAAAAACGTAAAACCATTTTAACACCCTAAAGGTAAAACCCGAAAATTCATTCATAATTTTTGCAACGTATTACAATTTTTTTCTTTTGTGCGAATGTCAAGACAGAGCAAGCAAAAAAGAACCGTATTTTTCTGTACGTTGAACAGAAATTATTTCATGGCAAGGTCACTTTTTTATGTGTAGCGAACAAAAAATCTCACGCTCTGACTGCAAGCTGAAGAAAAAATCAAAACTTCTGCAATCTACCTTGGGTCAGCGTCGTCGTCGCCATCATCATCATCGCCAGAAATAACACATTTGGTTGATGAATTTTTGACAGGTTTTTGTTTTTTCTTTGCCTCGTCGTTTGTTTTGAAAACGAAAATATACCTGTCAAGTAGGTTTATGACAGGGCAGTATGTCGGGCAGACAGATACACTATTATAAAAAGTGCAATATGACAATTTCACACTGTGTCCAAGTAGGTCGATCGCCTGTTTGTCGTTCCGTCTGTCCGTTTCATATTTCAATTTTTTGGAGTAATAAAGACAGGCCACTGGTGTGCGGTTATCTTTACGGTTCATTCTCCTATCTTTGATAACTGATTTTTTATATAAAAGTGAAAAAAACAACACGACACTGTGATACCCTAAATTGTAATCTACTCACAACAAGATATTAGGTTTGGGGGAGAAAGAAATCAATCTTTCTTTTTTTAGCTCCTTGGCGATGTTACGACTGCCAACATGCCGTTCAACATCGACCACTTCTCCGATATTATCGACATTTTCGACGACCAGCCTACCTGTGCGAGGTGCATCTTGAACATCAAAAATTCCTGAACAGAATCTACGAAACCAATATTGCACATAATTGGCTGTTAGAGTATCGGAACCATAAACACTATTCACAATTTTAGCCGATTGGCTTGCATTTCCGAATTTTCTCTTTAATACAACTGAATGCACCAAACAAAAAAAAAACGAAAATAATTTTTTACTGCGTAATGTCACCCTTCCGACGACCATAAATTTGAAATTGTATCGATCAAACTTTACGAGAAATCTATCAGTACAGCCATCTGCCGAAAAAATAATGGATTTTTTGTTCCCCAACCTAATATTATATACGAATAGATATACCGCAACGAAAGAAACTAAACTACAGTTTCAATCAGACCTTATGAAGTAGCTCTCAAAGTCTCCATAATAACCCGAAGACTCGGGAACCCAAACAATAATTTCGGAAAAAATCTGAACTTACCATTGAAGGATGCAGGATCTGAAAAGAGACAAAAAGAAAAAAATTATTTTAAAAATTCAGACAATTTTTAGAAATTACACTATACTTAGAGTCAGAATCTAGTATATTACACTGTGCGACAAAATCGAGGTCATGGATTGAGAATATAATACCTTGGTTAGTATATGAAAAACCCAGAAGGAATAATTCGCCATATGTCAAAGTTCAAAGATGTGAAGTGACAAGACCTGGTTACCTAAATTTTTTTGAACCGGGTATTCGGATAACAACCCCGGTTTTAATATCTTATATGCATATTATTAGAATTTTCAAAACCAAATGTGCTAAATTAATTAATCCGGACCATTATCTGAACATCCGGTTCAAAAATTAAAAACTCTGCTTATTTTTGATCGCGTTGGGATATTTTGGGTTAATTTTTGAAGACAAGATAAATAATAGCAATAAATCTGCTTACGTAATACTTGAACGGCCCCTAACCCTTACAGTTGGAAAGGGTATCATATAGTCGAGCTCGTCCGACTTTTAATCTTTCCTTATCGGTTATTCATTAAAACCAAAAACTGACAAAGAAATCTTTACTACAACAAGTAAACATGAATACTACATAATTTGTTGTACTATAATTCCGAATTCCATCGCTATTCCTACATCTAATATCAAGTATATTACATTTTAGAGCTCTTAATACACATATATGCACTAATTTTCAAAATATTTTTCTTATTTTCATTATACAGATTCAAAAGTGATCAGAATTCCAATTACAGGTTTTACATTTAGTTCCATTCAGCCTTTTCGAACACATAAGTACACATTTTCATGACTACATCCATATATTTATGAAGTATTCTAGCACATTTGGTATTACAAAACTATATCAATCCTACACTCCGACAGCAATCTTAGTTGTATTCCTGTATTCCATATAAAATTTCAATATTTTCACATTTTTCTAACTTTCCATCAGTGACCCACATTCCAAATTTTTGAGAATTCTAGCTCTTCCCGTTCGCCTGATAAAAAGTTACATTTTAGTACTTTTCGTGCCCTTCTAGTTTTAATTTCTATAAACCCAGCCTTATCTCACGCCGACACACCAACAACAACCCACACTTAAAATTTCAAGCTTCTAACTTTACCCGTTGCTCTTTTATATATTATGATAGGACTTTATTAAGCATGCTTCGGAATGCTCGATTTGGGCAAGAATATGCACCGTGTTGCTGTATGATTTGTTGCCATTTTAAAGGTAACTTCATGCCTCTCTCATAGAAGTCCTGCTCTCTAGTACTCGATTTTCACAATCTAGTACTCGATTTTCACAGTCCTCCCTAGATACGAATTTTTTTATCATTAAAAGATTTTGTAATGCAATAAAAAGGTTATAATCGCCAGACTGTATGGCGGATGCATTAAAACTTCCCAACCAGGCCCCCGAAGTTTCTGGCGAATCACTGCAGATGTCTGTTGCCTAGCGTTGTCCTGGTCAATCATTTCTCCGATTTTATCGACATTTTCGACGACCGTCCTAATGTATTTCTTTTTCTTGGACCTAATAATCGTACTTAATTCGCTTAAAATCAAATATACATGTTTTTTAAAATGTTTACCCTTTGTCAATAATATTTCGAACGGGCACATTTTTATACCCTCATCCTTAATGAGGGTATATATACTTTGATACTGTGAAAATGTGCCTCATCGAAATATTGGTTTTAGACCCCATGTTTCTTTGGACCAAATCAGTTTCAGAAAATTTGGGGTCGATTTACACATGTCGGTCCGTCTGTCTTGCACATCTTAATATTTCTTCCAATCTTAGTTTAAGTTCGAAGATGGGGAATATCGGTCCACTCCTTCTGGTACCTCCCCCACAAAATGGTAAAAATTGCACTAAAAATTAATTTTATAATAACAGGCAAACGGACTATCCGAACTTAGTACAACCTATTATCTTTACCAAGCTTAGATCAAGTAGGTAGATGGGACCCATTGGTCCACTCCTTCTCGTACCTCCCATATAATGGCCTAAATTTGTCATATTTATGAATCTAATATGATTCGATTTCCAGTCCATGGTATTTTTTAGTACTTCGATATATCTATATTACGAACCCTACAAATTTTTGTTCATCAGTACATTTTAAGGCTCATGTCTCTACTGCATACAAATCTAGACTTAATTGAAGTTCCTTGCAACAATTATATGTTGAAGTTTCCAACCTGTCCTGTATTTTCCAAACAAGGTGCATAAAATAACAAAAATATTGTGATAATGCAAACAAACACCTACCTAATGTAGCATTCTGCTAAATACAAACTAATACGCCGTGAATTGACATCCTGTCGTTTAAACTAAAACAATACCCTTTGAGTTAGTAATACCTTTCGAATTAGGCCAAACACCTCATTGTACTTAGGTAAGTAAGTAAACTTGGCGAACTAAAACCGGCCACTATTGTGAAGGTAAATCATCATCGACTAGACTAAAAACCGACTACTACCCAACGCGTAGATAATTGTAAAATTGTAAATATTTACAGGTCATATATTATTTTTTCACAACAACTACTGTGAAAAAGTAGTTGTCGTAATGTATGTGTGCGTACATCAGAAAATAAAAATTAACCCGCTAAATGATTTACTACAACCGAAAATTACTCTTATGAAGCATGACAAAAGATAAACAAGAAAAAAAAAAAGACGCTCATTACACCAATTACAACAGTAGGCAAGGAAGCAATGGAAGGGTAAATGTTCGATATTTACTTAAATAATTCTCAAGAAAATTTTCAAAATGAAAACGAAAATGGAAAATATAAAATTTCCAAAACAACAACAAGGTTCTTAGTAAGGTCTCATATCTACTGCTCCCTATACAATGAGGTTCCTCATTTTAATTTTTGTTCTCTATTCAGTAGGGAGAATCGTACTATCATTTTACATAGTTATATTTGTTGTTGTAGATTATTTACATTTCGCTGATATTCATTTACAACAACAAAATATATATCACGACTCCAAATAATGTTGATAACTTTTGTTTTTGTTTGCTTTTCTGTCGCTTCATCAGAAGTCGGGGAACGTTTGGGGGTAGAGGAGGATGAGGAGATGGGGGTACAAAATGAAATAAACTACTTCACTTTCGGCAGAAGTTCTGAGTAGCCGTTTAATGCGTTGTTTATTTTCATATGCCAACCTATATACATATCGATAACGAGTATGGAGGATATTAGTAAAACGAAGGGAGGTGTGACAAATAAGGGGAAATTTAATTTCAAAAGACTTTTTAAGACAACAGAATATTTTTCTAAGGCCTATTTAAGGCGTGGGTTTTTTAAAGAATATTTCTCCAAGGCTATTGTAGGCCTTGGAAAAATATTCTTTTTTAAAGAATAATTTTCCAAGGGCTATCAATCAGGCATGGATTTTTAAAGAATATTTTTGTAAGGCCTATTTAAGGCGTGGATTTTTTAAAGAATATTTTTCCAAGGCCTGTAGAAGGCGTGGATTTTTTAAAGAATATTTTTCCAAGGCCTGTAGAAGGCGTGGATTTTTTAAAGAATATTTTTCCAAGGCCTGTAGAAGGCGTGGATTTTTTAAAGAATATTTTTTAAGGCCTCACAAGGCTTGGATTTTTTAAGGCTTCTCAAGGCTTGGATTTTTTGAAGAACATTTTTCCAAGGCCTCCCAAGGCTTGGATTTTTTGAAGAACATTTTTCCAAGGCCTCCCAAGGCTTGGATTTTTTGAAGAACATTTTTCCAAGGCCTCCCAAGGCGTGTATTTTTTTAATAAATATTTTTCTGACTGACTGACTGACTGATTTAACGATTCATCAACGCCCAGACGAAACGGCTGAAGCTAGAATCTTGAAATGAGGGTCACTCTTGATTCAAAGGTGACAGATAAGGCTGGGTTTTTGGAAATTTGTACTAAAACGGTACAAAAAGTACTAAATGTGATACCATTTGTATTTGGCGAACCGGTAGATCTAGAACTCTTAAATTTTAAATGAGGGTCAGAATAGAATAGATATAGCAAAGGGTTTTTTGGACATTCGAACTATATGTATGCGAATAGTACTAAAATGTACTAAATTTAGTACAATTTCGTAGCATGTGAATGGATAGAGCTAAAAACTTGAAATTTGGAATGCGAATAAGGGTTGGGATGTAGGGTCAATTTAAGGAGATGGTTTTGAAAGCGTCTACTCATGTGTACGAAAAGTACTATATGGTACTATATTTGGTACAAATTTAATTTAGAGATACAAATCGAGCTAGAATCCGGAGTGTAGGATTAGGATATGATCGTAGTTTTGAAAATGTGTCACTTATGTGTACGAAAAGTACTAGATCGGTGCAATTTAGAAATTTGGAGTCAGGTTAACTGCTGAGGTGTATGATTGAGATATGTAGGAAGTTTTAGAAATTTGTACTAATGTATACTTAATTTGGTACAATTTGAATTGTGAGTGAACCGATAGAGTTGGAATCCTGAAACTTGGATTTAGGATCACTGTGGAGGTGTAGGATTGGGGTATGTAGGCAGGTTTGGAAATTGGTACTACTATGTACTAAATTTAGTAAAATTTGATTTGTGGGTGAACCGGAAGAGTTAGAATCCTAAAATTTGAATTTAGAATCAGTGTGTAGGTATAGGATTGGGGTATGTAGTTTTGAAAATTGGTACTATTGGGTACAAAATTTGGCACAATTTGAATTGTGGGTGAACCGATAGAGTTGGAATCCTAAAACATAAATTTAGGATCAGTGTGGGGCTGTAGGATTGGGGTATGTAGGAAGTTGTGGAATGGTTGAGGAGGGTACTTATGGAAATGATGTGTGCTAAATGGAATTAAATTTGGTAAAATTTGGATTTGGGTGAACCTTTGGAGCTCGAATCATGAAATTTGGTACTAAATGGTATTTAAATTAAATTTATGGTCGATTATGGTCGATGTGTGGATTGTTTAGTTTTTCTGACATATGCAGTTTTCTGTGAAAAAAAAATGTTTAAATATTACCCACATTCGCTAACAAAGTTGCGGACAGATGCTATTAACGAATATTTTTCTAAGGATTTTTTAAAAAATATATTTCTAAGGATTTTAAAGGATATTTCTCTAAAGATAAATTTTTACACCCTCCTCGTTTCCCAAATGCATATCAACATCACTGACTTATGCCCGTAGAAATACAAAATGTTTTCTTGTGTATGTAGGTGATATCAGCAGTGCATATTCCACATTTAATTTCGCTTTGAATTATTGTTGTTGTTGTTTTCAATATCGAAGTTCTAGTTTCGGGAGGAGGAGGTTTTGTTTACTTGCGCTCAGCAGTGTCCATTTGTCTAAACAATTTCGGTTTTTTTTGTTTTTATTGAAACTCGTTCAGTGGGTTTATTTTGACGAGGGGTAGCAGTAGAAGAGTAGAAGACACGAAGGGAGAAGGAGGTGGGTTTGAAATGAAACACTAACATAAACAGAAGTACAAAACAAATCAACATCGAAATAAAACTGAAAACAAAAAAAATACAAAAACAAAAGGTTGTTGATTTACTGGTCGTGCCTCTAAAGAGTTGTTGTTGTTGTTGATCCTACTTTGGCTTGCAGTTTTTATGACTGTTTACTTTTTTTCTAAAAATCTCAAGTGGCCTTTAGAAAATAAACTAAAGACTATTTGTCCGTCCATCTGCACGTCTGTCTGTCCACTGCGCCTCACTCACACTAATAATGTGGCTGGATTGACTGCCAGCCCTGCAATTGTTTATTTTTTTCGCTACTTGAGAAATTTGAGAAAAAAGGAAAATAATAGTGAAAATTATTTACGGATTCTTATTTTCGACCATCAACACTTCTAATGAAAAAGGATACTGTAAAGGCAAGGAGAAGGGATTATGTTTGTTTATCAAAAAGGCAGGACATACACAAAACAACAAAGTGTAATTATTTGGAATGGAATTGATATTTTACGGAGAGTGGAATGTGGTGACCGCAATTATTTTTCTGAGTTAGAAGGTCAACACATAATAAAGGAAGAACAGCACTTTTTATAGGAAAAATCCTCAGGTCCCTGAGGACACTTTTTTCTATAAAAAAAAAAATCCTCAGGTCCCTGTTTTCCGATAGAAAAAAATTCCTCAGGTCCCTGAAGACTGTCGTTTCGTTAGAAAAAAACCCTCAGTTCATTGAGGATGCTTTTTTCTATATAGAAAAAAATTACTCAGGTCCATGAAATTCCACAGGTCCCTGAGGACTGTTTTTTCTATAGAAAAAAATTCCACAGGTCCCTGAGGATACTTTTTTCTATAGAAAAAAATCCACAGGCCCTGAGGATACTTTTTTCTATAGAAAAAAATTCCTCAGTAGCACTGAGGAGGCTTCTTTCTATATAGAAAAAAATCCTCAGGTCCCTGAGGACCAGGGAAATGAAAAATTTTCACAGTAAATTTATGTTTGCAACAGCGATTTTTTCATTTTGTACTACCGCCCAATTTGGCATAAGGTACTGAATTAGGTCCAGAATGATATGTGATAAGTTTCGTGAAAATCGTCCGATTTAAGGTAAATGGTGCTCAAAGTCCTTATATATCTTTCGATTCGCACGAAATTTGGCATAGGTCTACTATAATGTGTGTGTGCTAAGTTTACACGAAATTTGGCAGAGGGTATGAAATTGAGTATAGAGTGATTTCAAAAACAAATGGTGTATGCAACGGTAGCTTAATTAGGTCCATGTGTTTATATATAGTCCCCATACATAATTTTACCCGATTACATACAAATGGTACACAAAGAATCCAAGTCTCTCCGTTTGACATGCAATTTTTCATAGATTTCAGAATTGTATATGTAGGGTTTTTCACTTGGTTGTAATATCTATCTAGATAGCACATTTAATTTCGCCCGATTCCATCTCAATGGTCCTCCAAAGATTCTATGTATGTTCTATGTACAGGATTTTGTACATATTAACATCTGTTGTATGTACCCAAAGTGGTGAAGGGTATATTATAGTCGACCCCGTCCGACTTTTGAACTTTCCTTTTTTCTTATAGAAAAAATTGATAGTTTACTGAGGATGTTTTTTTCTTATAGAAAAAAACCTCCAAAAAATCTCCTAGGGCCCTGAAGAGATGTCCCCGATGAGATTTTTTTGTACACGAAAAATATTTTGTTTGTTTGTGCCACACTTTTTGCTACCACTGTAAATTATCATCATAACGACTGTGATAGAAATTGTTGCTATTTTATTAGCTTCTTTTGTTGTTTATTATCTCCACTTAATGAGAAGATCTGTGTGAAAGAAACTCCGATTACAAGTGGATAATGAAAAGATGAGGCGGTAGTTTTGTTATTCAAAAAATATTTTTTTTTTTTTATGAATTGAATTGTTTGCTATTGTTGTCGTCGTGATATTTTAGAGTTCATTGATTTGTTGCTATTTTCCGGTTTTATAACACAAACATTTCAATTTAATTTAATGCAATATTTTTGGTTTCTTTTTTGGCAAATCGAGAAATTTGGATGAGGATGTTGTTGTTGTGGATGAAGATGATGAAGTTGTTGTGTAAGATGACAGCCAACATGCTTTGTGTGTGTGGGTAGAATTGGTATCATTTTTAAGCCATAATTATTTTAGTTTTCGAATTTGTCGAACATAAGCGTGGGATAGTTTTTTCGATGAAAAGATTTTAGTTGCCATAAAAATAAAGTTTGGCCTATTGGCTAGCTACCAGCAGCATGACATGCTACGAAGTATCGAATCGACATGTAAATCTAGCGATAGGTAAGTGATCGTCTCTCTCTGTTCGTGTTAATTATAAATAAATAATTACATAGTTTACGTTAACAGAATTTGAAATGCTTTTTCTTTCGTGGTTTTTCATTTCTCTAGGGCTTCTTCTTCTGTTGGTCGATAAAACACGCAATGACCGCCTAGAGGGGATGTGGAGTGGGATTTTTAATTTCCTTCAAATGTCTTCGAAGAGTTTTTTTATAACAAGTCATGTTATTTGCATTTGAGTGTGTCATTTAGAAATGTATTTAACTGATTTTCCAGCCGGACTATTTGTTAAATGACCTCACGTTCAAGTGGCTGGGATTTTTTCATTCCGCAGCAAATACATTGTCAATGCCCCGAAAAGAAGGAGGAAAGAAAGGTGTTTCATTTATGAAACTTCTTATGACAAGTAGCTCAAAATCAACTGAGCTACTTATTTTCCTATCCCCCTCCCCTTCACCAAAACTCTTCAATCATCGACTTGTTATTTTCTTAATAAGAAATCAAGTCTTTTGAAGAAACAACCGACCGACCGACCACCCGACCCGACCCGACCCCGAACACAAGTTGTTCGTACGTTTGTTTGCATTTAAATTGTGACTTATTTTTCTTCCCTTTTCCATTCAAATGGTGGAAATTCCACATTCATCGAATTTGGTACTGTTTTCAGATTGATGTGATTGTTGTTGTTGGTTTGCTGTTTGACGTTTTTTATGAGTTTCACACATGTAGGGGACATTTTTTTTCGAAACATAAAAAATGGTATTTGAATAACCGTATTTCAATTGTTTATAAAGGTGTTTTCAAGTAGTGTCTAGTTTTTACTGTGAAGTTTTTCCCGGGCATTTGAATTGAATTATGCGTTTTTTGTTGTAACAGAAATTTGTTTATAATAAAATAATTATATACATATGTTTTCCCTCATTTCATTTTTATTATCTGGGAAAATTGTTTATTTATTCATTTGTCTGGAATTAAAGTTTTTTTTGTTTTTAATTTCATAATAAATTTCCCATGTATATGACGTGCTTGAATAATTTATTGGTAGTGGCAGATTTTATATACAAATAATCCGCTCTTAAACCTGATTTTTTTTCAGGGACCTGAATATATTTTTCTATAAGAAAAAATCGAGTAATTAGCAAACTGAAAATTTTTCATATAGAAAAAATTTTACTGAGAAATTTTTGTACAGAAAAGCTATCTATATAAAAAATGAATCTGTTCACTAAGGATTTTTTCTATATAGAAAAAAACCTCCTCAGTAAAGGATTTTTCCCATAGAAAAAACTATCCTCATGTTATTGAGGAATTTTTTTCTATAGAAAAGTGTCCTCAGGGACCTGAGGATTTTTTTCTATAGAAAAAACTGTCCTAGGGGACCTGAGGAATTTTATTCTAAAGAAATTTCATTCTATAGAAAAAAATCCTCAGTTCAATGAGGAGGCTTTTTTCTATATAGAAAAAAGCCTCCTCAGTGAACTGAGGAATTTTTTCTATATAGAAAAAAGCCTCCTCAGTGAACTGAGGAATTTTTTCTATATAGAAAAAAGCCTCCTCAGTGAACTGAGGAATTTTTTTCTATATAGAAAAAAGCCTCCTCAGTGAACTGAGGAATTTTTTTCTGTAGAAAAAAGTCTCCTCAGTGAACTGAGGAATTTTTTTCTGTAGAAAAAAATCTCCTCAGTGAACTGAGGAATTTTTTTCTATTGAAAAATGTCTCTTCAGAGAACTGAGGAATTTTCTCCTATATAGAAAAAAGCCTCCTCAGTGAACTGAGGAATTTTTTTCTATATAGAAAAAAGCCTCCTCAGTGAACTGAGGAATTTTTTTCTATATAGAAAAAAGCCTCCTCAGTGACCTGAGGAATTTTTTTCTATAGAGAAAAAGTCCTCCTCAGTGAACTGAGGAATTTTTTTCTATATAGAAAAAAGCCTCCTCAGTGAACTGAGGAATTTTTTTCTATATAGAAAAAAGCCTCCTCAGTGAACTGAGGAATTTTTTTCTATATATAAAAAAGCCTCCTCAGTGAACTGAGGAATTTTTTTCTATATAGAAAAAAGCAGTGAACTGAGGAATTTTTTTCTATATAGAAAAAAGCCTCCTCAGTGAACTGAGGAATTTTTTTCTATATAGAAAAAAGCCTCCTCAGTGAACTGAGGAATTTTTTTCTATATAAAAAAAGCCTCCTCAGTGAACTAGGAATTTTTTTTATATAGAAAAAAGCCTCCTCAGTGACAGTGAACTGAGGAATTTCTTTCTATATAGAAAAAAGCCTCCTCAGTGAACTGAGGAATTTTTTTCTATATAGAAAAAAGCCTCCTCAGTGAACTGAGGAATTTTTTTCTATATATAGTGAACTGAGGAATTTTTTTCTATATAGAAAAAAGCCTCCTCAGTGAACTGAGGAATTTTTTTCTATATAGAAAAAAGCCTCCTCAGTGAACTGAGGAATTTTTTTCTATATAGAAAAAAGCCTCCTCAGTGAACTGAGGAATTTTTTTCTATATAGAAAAAAGCCTCCTCAGTGAACTGAGGAATTTTTTTCTATATAGAAAAAAGCCTCCTCAGTGAACTGAGGAATTTTTTTCTATATAGAAAAAAGCCTCCTCAGTGAACTGAGGAATTTTTTTCTATATAGAAAAAAGCCTCCTCAGTGAACTGAGGAATTTTTTTTCTATATAGAAAAAAGCCTCCTCAGTGAACTGAGGAATTTTTTTCTATATAGAAAAAAGCCTCCTCAGTGAACTGAGGAATTTTTTTCTAGATAGAAAAAAGCCTCCTCAGTGAACTGAGGAATTTTTTTCTATATAGAAAAAAGCCTCCTCAGTGAACTGAGGAATTTTTTTCTATATAGAAAAAAGCCTCCTCAGTGAACTGAGGAATTTTTTTCTATATAGAAAAAAGCCTCCTCAGTGAACTGAGGAATTTTTTTCTATATAGAAAAAAGCCTCCTCAGTGAACTGAGGAATTTTTTTCTATATAGAAAAAAGCCTCCTCAGTGAACTGAGGAATTTTTTTCTATATAGAAAAAAGCCTCCTCAGTGAACTGAGGAATTTTTTTCTATATAGAAAAAAGCCTCCTCAGTGAACTGAGGAATTTTTTTCTATATAAAAAAAAACCTCAACCGGGGGCTGAGGAATTTTTTTCTATATAGAAAAAGTCATCCTCAGGGACCTGAGGAATTTTTTTCTATAGAAAAAACAGTCCTCAGTGACCTGAGGAATTTGTTTCTATAGAAAAAACAGTCCAAAACAGGAATTTTTTTCTATATAGAAAAATATTTTCGAGGAATTTTTTTCTATATAGAAAAAAGCCTCCTCAGTGAACTGAGGAATTTTTTTCTATATAGAAAAAAGCCAGTGAACTGAGGAATTTTTTTCTATATAGAAAAAAGCCTCCTCAGTGAACTGAGGAATTTTTTTCTATATAGAAAAAAGCCTCCTCAGTGAACTGAGGAATTTTTTTCTATACAGAAAAAAAGCATCCTCAGTGAACTGAGAAAAAGCCTCCTCAATGGACTGAGGAATTTTTTTTCTATTTAGAAAAAAGCCTCCTCACTGAACTGAGGAAAAGTATTCTCAGTGAACTGAGGAATTTTTTCTATATAGAAAAAAGCCACCTCAGTGAATTTTTTTCTATATAGAAAAAACCTCCTCAGTGAACTGAGGAATATTTTTCTATATTGGAAAAAGACTCCTCAGTGAACTGAGGAGAGAAAAAAGTGTCCTCAGGGACCTGAAGATTTTTTTTATGTGTTGGAAAAGTGTCCTCAGGGACCTGAGGATTTTTTTATAGAAAGGGACCTGAGGAATTTTCTGTTGAAAAAAGTGCCCTCAGTTTCCTGAGGAACTTTTTTCTATGTAAATTTCGTTATTTTTTATCACTGAGGAGGCTTTTTTCTATATAGAAAAAAATTCCTCAGTTCACTGAGGAGGCTTTTTTCTATATAGAAAAAAATTCCTCAGTTCACTGAGGAGGCTTTTTTCTATATAGAAAAAAATTCCTCAGTTCACTGAGGAGGCTTTTTTCTATATAGAAAAAAATTCCTCAGTTCACTGAGGAGGCTTTTTTCTATATAGAAAAAAATTCCTCAGTTCACTGAGGAGGCTTTTTTCTATATAGAAAAAAATTCCTCAGTTCACTGAGGAGGCTTTTTTCTATATAGAAAAAAATTCCTCAGTTCACTGAGGAGGCTTTTTTCTATATAGAAAAAAATTCCTCAGTTCACTGAGGAATATATATATAGAAAAAAGCCTCCTCATTGAACTGAGGATTTTTTTCTATAGAATGAAATTTCTTTAGAATAAAATTCCTCAGGTCCCCTAGGACAGTTTTTTCTATAGAAAAAAATCCTCAGGTCCCTGAGGACACTTTTCTATAGAAAAAAATTCCTCAATAACATGAGGATAGTTTTTTCTATGGGAAAAATCCTTTACTGAGGAGGTTTTTTTCTATATAGAAAAAATCCTTAGTGAACAGATTCATTTTTTATATAGATAGCTTTTCTGTACAAAAATTTCTCAGTAAAATTTTTTCTATATGAAAAATTTTCAGTTTGCTAATTACCCGATTTTTTCTTATAGAAAAATATATTCAGGTCCCTGAAAAAAAATCAGGAGGCTTCTTTCTATATAGAAAAAAATTCCTCATTTCACTGAGGAGGCTTTTTTCTATATAGAAAAAAAGTTTTTTTCTAAATAGAAAAGCCTCCTCAATGAACTGAGGAATTTTTTTTCTATTTAGAAAAAAGCCTCCTCACTGAACTGAGGAAAAGTATTCTCAGTGAACTGAGGAATTTTTTTCTATATAGAAAAAAGCCTCCTCAATGGACTGAGGAATTTTTTTTCTATTTAGAAAAAAGCCTCCTCACTGAACTGAGGAAAAGTATTCTCAGTGAACTGAGGAATTTTTTCTATATAGAAAAAAGCCACCTCAGTGAATTTTTTTCTATATAGAAAAAACCTCCTCAGTGAACTGAGGAATATTTTTCTATATTGGAAAAAGACTCCTCAGTGAACTGAGGAGAGAAAAAAGTGTCCTCAGGGACCTGAAGATTTTTTTTATGTGTTGGAAAAGTGTCCTCAGGGACCTGAGGATTTTTTTCTATAGAAAGGGACCTGAGGAATTTTCTGTTGAAAAAAGTGCCCTCAGTTTCCTGAGGAACTTTTTTCTATGTAAATTTCGTTATTTTTTATCACTGAGGAGGCTTTTTTCTATATAGAAAAAAATTCCTCAGTTCACTGAGGAGGCTTTTTTCTATATAGAAAAAAATTCCTCAGTTCACTGTTGAGGCTTTTTTCTATATATAAAAAAATTCCTCAGTTCACTGAGGAGGCTTTTTTCTATATAGAAAAAAATTCCTCAGTTCACTGAGGAGGCTTTTTTCTATATAGAAAAAAATTCCTCAGTTCACTGAGGAGGCTTTTTTCTATATAGAAAAAAATTCCTCAGTTCACTGAGGAGGCTTTTTTCTATATAGAAAAAAATTCCTCAGTTCACTGAGGAGGCTTTTTTCTATATAGAAAAAAATTCCTCAGTTCACTGAGGAGGCTTTTTTCTATATAGAAAAAATTCCTCAGTTCACTGAGGAGGCTTTTTTCTATATAGAAAAAAATTCCTCAGTTCACTGAGGAATATATATATAGAAAAAAGCCTCCTCATTGAACTGAGGATTTTTTTCTATAGAATGAAATTTCTTTAGAATAAAATTCCTCAGGTCCCCTAGGACAGTTTTTTCTATAGAAAAAAATCCTCAGGTCCCTGAGGACACTTTTCTATAGAAAAAAATTCCTCAATAACATGAGGATAGTTTTTTCTATGGGAAAAATCCTTTACTGAGGAGGTTTTTTTCTATATAGAAAAAATCCTTAGTGAACAGATTCATTTTTTATATAGATAGCTTTTCTGTACAAAAATTTCTCAGTAAAATTTTTTCTATATGAAAAATTTTCAGTTTGCTAATTACCCGATTTTTTCTTATAGAAAAATATATTCAGGTCCCTGAAAAAAAATCAGGAGGCTTCTTTCTATATAAAAAAATTCCTCATTTCACTGAGGAGGCTTTTTTCTATATAGAAAAAAAGTTTTTTTCTAAATAGAAAAGCCTCCTCAATGAACTGAGGAATTTTTTTTCTATTTAGAAAAAAGCCTCCTCACTGAACTGAGGAAAAGTATTCTCAGTGAACTGAGGAATTTTTTCTATATAGAAAAAAGCCTCCTCAGTGAATTTTTTCTATATAGAAAAACCTCCTCAGTGAACTGAGGAATATTTTTCTATATTGGAAAAAGACTCCTCAGTGAACTGAGGAGAGAAAAAAGTGTCCTCGGGGACCTGAAGATTTTTTTATGTGTTGGTAAAGTGTCCTCAGGGACCTGAGAATTTTTTCTATAGAAAAGGGCCCTGAGGAGTTTTTTTTCTGTAGAAAAAAGTATTCTCAGTTTCCTGAGGAATTTTTTTATGTTAATTTTGCTTTTTTTATCTGGTCATAATCTTTTAAACAGCACTGTATAATTTATTTCATTGATTATCTGTCGAATCCAGTTCTCATAATATCTACTTCGCTTTTGCCGCTCCAAAGCAGATGGCATCAAAGTTGGGGATAACAACGGAAATCGGGCTTGTTTTGTGAAGCTCTTGACTGTTGTTTTGATGCGACAAAGTGGCAAACAGATGTATTGTCAGTTAAAATGACATACAGTGGAACCCCCCTGAAACAGATTGGGGGGTATTCAGAAAATTTATCCATGTGAATAATATATACTTAAAGGGGTTATTTGTTCGATTAGCTTCTAACAAAAGTCTATGAATTATATCGAGGTTTCACTGTATTGTTGAAGATTATTTGGCTTGAAAATTAATTCCAAATCAGATAATCGAAAAAAAAAAAAGAAAACAAAAATTCATTCATATCATTCAAATCAGTCAGTTCGTCAGTCATAAATCTGTTGCTCATTCATTGGCCATCCATCCGCACAGATGGGATTCATTGAAAATATTCAACGACAGTAATTATGATTGTGAAGAAGAAGATAAATATTTGGCCATTGTTTGGCTTTGAATATCTTCATCATCTTCAAAACAAAAAATAAATTCGAAATCTCATAGTTGAAGCTTTTGCTCTGATTTTGTTGTTGTTGTCTTTTTTTCGTTACCAAAAAAAACAAAGAAGTGAATGAACGACCTCTGCAAAGTCATTTCAGTGGATTAGCTGGCAAAGTTATTCGACAAATTGTTTGTCATGGTTTCTAATGAAGCGTTGATATTGTTGTTGTTATAAGTTTGACGAAAAAAAAAAACAAAAATGTGATGAGAAAGATTTATTTGGTCGAAATTGTAGCAAAAACCGGCTTTTTAACTTTACTAACAAAAGGGCTTAGAAATGAGCGACGAACAACTAAAGAAACATACAGACTGAGGAAAAGGTAGGCCGACCTCTACTAGTCATACCCGTGGCATTCATGGCTTTATTGTTTAGGCTGGCCGGCAATTAGCTCTTAATTTATCAGCTGGTCGATGGCTTTGTTACACCAGCCAAGCCAACCAATATCATAAAGCCATGCAGACATACACACACACACACCGAGGCAGACAGACACATGTTGTCCATTTAGTAAAACAAAACCGAAAATAATGGTAGGCGGGATGTATAGCCGCGGCATTACAAAAAAAACGGCAAATGACACCGATAATCTGGTGCGGGAAATTCCACTATTTGCAAAATTTTGTGGGAAATTATTTGTAAAAACATGTGTTCT